>NW_026725318.1:0-5924 GCF_029784015.1 Lycium ferocissimum
AAAACGACAAAAGATTTTCACAAATTTTACGGTATTTTACTTTCTATTCGATTTAAGTATCCAAAGAGAATACGTGAGTAATACGAGACAAACGTTCGCTGGCTCGAGTAAGGGGTCGGGTGCCCATCACACCCTAGTGAGATCGCACAATTTCTTCCCTTCGATGGCACGTCCGCTAGGTCGGCGCGTACTTGCGACCGAACGCATCTCGCCACAACATTAGCTTTCCCGGATGGTAGAGAATATCAACATCATAATCTTTCGGCAACTCTAACACACCCAGTTCGCAAGTTGACACCTTTTGCTTAAAAGATGTCTTGGAGGCCTCTTATGATCTATATAAATATCAACGTGAACACCGTATAAATAATGTCTCCACATCTTCAAGCATGAATCCGCGGCCCGACTCCAAATCGAGTAGGATAATTTTTCTCGTGTTTTCCGAGCCGCCGAGAAGCATAAGCTATCACCTGTACGTGCCGCATCAACACACACCCCAAACCAATACCAGGGCATCCAATAAATCACATACCCATACGGACCTCGGGAAGAGTCGGGGCCGGAGCCGTAGTCAACTTTTCGGCCCATCGGAAGTTACGCTCGCAAGCAATCGGTCCACCGGAACTTACCTCCCGCCGAGTCGACCTTGTCAAAGGCAATCAAATCGAAGCAAATTTCTCTACGAATCTCACAGACAATAACCGGCCAATCCCAGAAAGCTACGCACCTCAGTCGGCGTCGTAGGTCTAGGCCAATTCTTTACGGCCTCGATCTTCTGGGTATCCACACGGATGCCATCAGCTCCAATAATATGTCCCAGAAATGCCACTGAAGTCAGCCGAATTCCACACTTAGAAAATTTAGCATATAATTTACAGTGGCCGGGAGTAAAAATACCGTCCTCAAATGATGCGTGTTCGCTTCGATCGAGAATAAACCGGGATGTCATCAATGAACACAATCACGAATATGTCTAAGAACGGTCCGAATACCCGATTCATCGGGTCCATAAATGCATCCGGGGCATTAGTCGTGGCCCAAACGACATCGCTCTTGAATTCATGAAGTGCCCGTATGCTCCGGGTCCTGAATCTTGTCTTGGGAATATCGACCTCTCTGCCCGTGCGATGATAGCGACCGCAGTTCATCTTTCGAGAAACATCACGGCACCCCGCATGACCGATCAAACAAATCATCAATCCCGGGAGGGGATATTTATTCTTGATGGTTACCTTATTTAGCTGCTGTAGAATCAATGCGCGTCCGCGGCCGATCCATCCTTCTTTCTCACAAATAATGGCGGCTCCCTAGGGTGATGTCTGGGCCTAATAAAGCCGCTTCCTCAATGATCTCTCAGGCGTGCTTCTTTATTTCAATTCTTGTCACACCCTTAATCCGATAGGCGTGATGGGCACACGAAACCCCTTACTTAGGGCCGAGCGAACCCTCTGACTGTCATAGTACTCGTAGTCATAATGGGCCCCTAACCGGCCATAAATGCGTAATGAATTTTTTTTTGAAAAACAACATACGGTATATCTTTCAAATCAACATAACTTGCGACCGTACAAAATCTGTAATATCATGTGTAACAATACGACGGCTTATAGAGCCGCTCACAACGGACATCTTATATACATGACTCTGTCTGCAAAGTCTCTAGCATAATCAGATACCATAACCCACGTATACACTGACTCGGCGACTTTCGAGAGAATGGAGCTCGCCAATCCCGTGGAACACCTTCTGCTAATGTCTTGAACTCACGGGTGTACTCAACGCGGCATGAACGCGCCAGTAGAAAGGGGGTCAGTACGGAATATGTACTGAGTATGTAAGGTACAGAAGCAGCAAAATGAGCAGCATAAAGCATGAATATAAGCATCATGGGATCATAGAACGAATAATGAGGTAAGAGAGTAACCTGTACATAGGAATACCTTTTTCAGGCTGGATACCATGCATGCTTGTGTTTCCCTTTTAGAAAAAAACGTCTCTTTTTCGTAGACATAGAAAATAGAACTTATATCATGTCGTGTCTTGCCATAGCATATCGTATCGTATCATATCGTATCATGTCGTATCATATCACATCATATCATATCATATAATATCATATCATATCATATCGTGTCATATCATATCATATCGTATCATATCTTATCATACCGTATCGTATCATATCATATCTTATCATGTCATAGCGTATCGTGTCATGTCATAGCATACCGTGTCATGTCATGGCATATCGTATCATGTCATAGCATATCGTATCATGTCGTAGCATATCATGTCATGTCATAGCATATCATGTCATGTCATAGCACCGAACAACGTCGGCTCGCCCACATAGCGCCGAAATACGTCGGCTCGCCCATATATCCCGCGTCCGGGCATCCCGCGTCCGGGATGATAAGCCAGCTGACCAGGTGGCAATGAAACATATTTCCCTTCCCATTCCCCACATATACATGTGTCCCTTCCCCCCAGCCCCTGTTCATATACATATCTCATATACATATATCTCACCTTGAAGGAACGATAATTTTAAGGCGGGACTATCAATGGAAAATAATATTGAAAAAAAACATGAAACGAAACCATAGACATCATAAACGTTAGTTCATATGCTTGAAATACTTAGAAAATAGTATCGTAACCAAAGAGTAAAATTGAAGACCAAGAACTAGTTTAACACTCCCATACTCGCATTGGATTCTTAACTCAAGGCTCCTAGTCATGGAATCGTTCTTGTTACTCTTATCATAGACATATTCTCTTCCTTACATCTTCGTTATCATTATCATCATAGAACCATTCTCATTAAAATAGTTGCAACACTTATCGTTCGATAAACGGAGCAATAAAGAAAATCCGGGAACAGTGGGCCCACCTCAAGTCAAATGAGGTGGCGTACACGACTTACATGTGTTACATTCCAAGACGTCACTTATAAGAGTTTTTAAAGTAGTCGGGTCCTATTTGTGCACGTTCTAGATCTTTAGGCAATTCTTCCAACTATTCATGAATATCTAATTCAATTCTACTGAATGAAAAGGGGGTAACTTTAGGTGCGGATTCCGGAGGATAGAGTAGTCCCCGAGGCTCGTATCCAACCTAGTATGCCTAAGACATGCCAAGGAAGAAAGAGTAAGACCTTACATACCTTTTCCGCCTTTTCCGCTACTCCAAACTCGAGCTCTAAATTCGCCAGAATCTACAATTTGGTCACATTTACCAAACAGTAATTAGTGCATTATAGAAGCAAATTCTCAAAGTAACACTTGTCTACCAAAATTTCGGCAGCATTTCCCCTGTAAATGCGCCATCCCCGAGATTCTAACTCGGCCCAATTCAACAACAACAACCCGAGAATGAAACTCGGCCACATTATCAACAATAATTGCAACAACCTTTCTAACAACCTCACAACATTCAAAATGGTCCAATGCCATCCGAAACCCTCAACTTCAACAAAAGTATTAACCACACATTTCTCTTATTCTAGATTCATAAACCATATCAACAACCATGCATTATCAACATTATTCATACAATTATATAAACCACGCTAGTGTCGCATTAACTTCTTCCATAATCCACCAACAATTACAACTTCATTGCTAACCATTAACTCCACACTTTGCATCATGGAATCTATCATAACAACAACTAGAATGTCACATAGAATCAATTCACCATGACTTGCCAAACTACCTATCATTCGACCACAATAACTATATGCATGTTTTCATAAGTTTTCATCCATTTCTTATGCATTACAACAACAACCACACTACTAGATGAAATCAACTCATGCAATACAATATATGGCTACAACTACCATCCACAACTCAACAATCAAATTACTAAATAATATTAATTCATCATTTCAATCCAACACCACACATATATTCGGCCAACATGCAACACACATATTTTCATTTACTTCATTCACTTCTTCAACCTACAACATACATGAACCACCCACAACACACAAAAGAGATGAAACCTTACCTTTTTTTCTTCAATCTTTCCTCTCGGCTAGGACATGCTCCTTGCAAAACAAATGGTTTTCCTCTTCCAACAACCACTCCATATGATAGAGGACCTTCCATTTAGTATGAAAACTTGAAGAAAATAATTTTCATGATCCATTTTATGGGGCTGGTTGGCCAGCCCCTCTTGGCCGTGCCTTCTCCTTCTTTTTTTCTTCATCTTTCTTCATGTTTCTAGAGTAATAAAAGATGAATACTTGTCTTGTTTTTTTTTTCATCACATGCCCACATATATATATATAGAGGGAGAGAGGTGGCCGGTTATGCCCCTCTTTATTTTCTCCAATTTTCTTTAATTTTCTAGAAATTTCCTTATGTAGTAAGAGATGAATAACTTCTTGACTTGGTCAACCCTTGCCCACATATGCATGTCTTGCAATATAAGATAAACACCTATCCCTTTTTAATGGCTCAAATTAATTGGCCAACATGGACACCTTGGCCATTTCATGAAATTATTTTTCCAACTTTTAACCTCCCATTTCTCCTTATCCCAAATCTACCCTTAACGCTCCATTCCAATAAAACGATAAATACGCAACTTATACATTCTAACAAAATTGTAACCTTGTCCTTATCTTCCCGCCATTAACTCGGAATATTCAAATGTACAAAATGCGAGGTATAACAATTACGCGGGTGCCGTTACATACGCGGGAATAGAGATAGGTCGAGTACCGCAACAAGTAATAGCAAACTCTACCTCCTCTGGGGAAAAACTTTTGAAGCTCATCCGGGAATACATCTAAGAACTCGTGAACTCTAGAATCGACTCCCGAAGAATCGATTGCCTGCTGCTAACCGCATAACACGGACCGATGATAAATATAACCTTTCGATCATTTTCCGGCCTTGAGGTATGAAATAAACTTACCCACTACGATCTTTGTATTACCTTCCCATTCTATAAGCGGTTCCCCAGAAACTCGGGAAACGGACTATCTTCTTTGACAATCAACATTAGCATAACGAGGAAGCTAGCCAATCCATACCCATAATCACATCGAACTCGGTCATGTCTAATCCTACCAAATCGGCCTTAGGCCAGCCGGCCACGCATAATCAACCGAACAATCTTTATAAATCCGGGATCACAGACAGACCCCATCGGTGTAGCTACCCCCAAAGTGGCCTCCCCATGTTTCCCGCATTCTATCCCAATTTTATGAAATGCGGGGAGAAATATACGATAACGAGAAACTCGTGATCAATCACATATGCCACATCTCGAGAGAAACCGCAATATACCCTCGTAACAACATTAGGCGACGCTCCCCGGTCCCGCCTTGGCCGGCCACGTTACGCGGTTCGAAGGACCGCTAACCGTGAACTCCACCACGACCCCTGCCTCTACCGCGGATGCCGGGCATCCTGCCCGCAGGCGCATAGCTACCGAGGAGAAGAGAACCACCGCCGACCCGGAGACGAGCTGCATCGCTCGCACCCCCTCTAACCGGACACCATCGACGGCCCCAACGCGCAAGAAGCACGCACCCTGGCACGAAAGCACTCCTGGGGGATGTCTCCCACAGGGGAACACGGGGGCCGGTGATCTCATTCCGACCCCCGAGCCTCCCTCCAACCGCCGAGCCTCAAACGAGCTTCGGTCGCCCCCCGAACCCGCGCCCTCCGATCTCCCCGGAAACCGCGGGGTGTGCCCGGTTGGGGCCCGGGGGGGATATTCGCCCGCGTCGAGGCGCCCGCCTCTTTAAATCCCGAATACCCGACGATCTAGCGCTTTGGTCGGCCCCCGTCATCAACCCTATGAGGCCGGCGCCCCCCGCGTCCGTCCTCCATGCCGGGTACGGGGCCCTATACGGCAATATCCATACCGGCCGGGCCGCCATCCCCGCCCCAAAGAAACCG
>NW_026725319.1:0-13601 GCF_029784015.1 Lycium ferocissimum
AAGGGAATTAAAAACAGCATGTTTGTTGCCGTGTTTTGGGGAGTGTTTGGCCGTGTGGTGTGTAGTGTAGAAGGGGTGATGAATTAATTGTACTTAGCATGTTTATGTGTTGTTGTAGAGTGTAGAAAATGAATGAAACTCATGAGATTATGTATGTTGAGGAATGGCCGTCGTGTAGGGGCTGATTTGGTGTAGGCCTGCCAAGCTAATTCTACCTAGTGTTTTGGTTGTTGTTGTTGTGGATTTTATAATGTAGAATGAAGATTTAATGATGCATATTGAAGGGGGATCGTTGGGGGCTGTTTTAGAAGTTAATGTGATTTGGAATGTAGTTTTTATATTTATGAAAGTAATGTTACTAATGTGTGGATTGTTAGTGTAAATCATGAATTTGGAGAGAGGAATGTAAGGTTGTTGTTGTTCTCGGGTTTGGCATGGTTTCGGGTGAGTTGGAGTTTTGTTTGGGTTGTTTGGAATATTGTATGAATTGTTTAAAGCATTCTCGAATATTGTTTGAATGGGTTCGGATTAGTAATTGAATGTATGAGTGTTTATGTTGATTTGAATGCGAGTAGTCAAATTGAATATAATAAAATGTTGAAGTATGTGGGAAAGAGTTACTAATGCTAGAATGCATTTCGAATTGATCGTTGATGTTGTTATTATGATTGTTGGTATTGTTGATGATGATTTGGCCGAGTTGAACCTTTCGGGGTGTTGCATTTACAGGGGAAATGCTGCCCAAATTTCTGTAGAATAAGTGTTAGTTGAAATTGAACTCCTAAGTGCCTTTTGTTAATATTTGGCATTAAATGACATATTGTAGATCTTGGGGAGTTCGCGACGTAAGTTTGGATTATCTTGGAGAATAGACGAGGTATGTAAAGCTACTTTTTCTTTCTCTTGGCATGTCTATTACACCCCCAAGTTTCGGTACATTGAGATTTATTAGGAGTTAGCTATTTAACTACAGACACCTGAGTTATTGTCGAGAAGATGCAAGATCATAGGCGCTCGTTTTACGATTATAAGAGTGTAACAATAATAGTATGCATATGATATTTGGAGACCATATGGTGTAAAGTAGTTCGTGTGTCACTTGCCGAAAAGCTCTCGTTGTTGTAAGCCAAGTGGGGCCCACACGCCGGAGTTTCACGAAGGACATGTGAAGAGACATATGAGTAGTATATGAAAAGTTGAGCAAGTCTTAAGAAGGACCCTTAAGCCAAATATGGGCATAGGCCCTCCAAAAGGACGATTTAAGGAAACGTTTTCGGATGATCGACTTGGAGGGGCCAAACGATATTTTAAGTTTTGAATCTGGAAAAACACCAAGAATGAAAGTTGTAGATAATTGAAAGATCTTTCCAACCATAGATCGTGGGGACTCAAACGATATCGGAATCAAGAGTTATGACCTTTTTACTGAGCGAACATGCAGTCAGAAAAATCAGACCTGCGCGAACGCGCCCAAAGGAGGCGCGATCGCGCTGAAGGTTTTTTTATGTCGGTCCAGCGAACACTGGACCGTTCTATAAAAGGGGGAGGACCCCTATTTTTCAACCAAAGACCCCCAAAAACATCCCAAATTCTCCGGAAAATTCCCCAACCTTCCCACACCCACTTTTAACCCAAACCAGGTATAATTTCCAAATTCGGTCCGTGATAGCGTATAGTTATTGTTACGTAATCATATAGTGGTGTGTTGTGGCCTAAACTTAGGGTGGAAAAGTGAAGATACAACAATATTAATTGGAGAAAGGTATGGATTTATTCCTATTTATGTTGATATTAGCTTATTTACAACGGTAGGACGGTTAAATGGTTGTATAGTGAGCTGATTAGTTATGGAAGTTGGGAAACAGCGTGTCACGACCAGTCTAGGGGCCGTGATGAGTACCCGATACTTGTACCGAGCACCCCTTACCATCATTTTACCCGTCTTAAAGTCGTATGAACGCGTCGTATATTTTTTTGAAATAACATTAACATTAGCGTCGTTCCGAACATAAACTAGTAAACGTTGCTATTCCATTATACGGCAATACGGACAATCCAAAATACAAACATCTACCCGTACACATCCGTCTACGAGCCTCTAAACATAGTACACATATACGCTACGAGAAGAAGGGCCGAGTGCCGTCGTGCCCGCATATATATATATACACGTAATAGTACCAAAGAGTGAAGCTCCGAACAACCGGAGCGCCGTCAACCGCCGCCGGCGAGGCCTCTAAAAACCAAAACCGTCTCGTCCGTCGACTCGCGTGGCATGAAACGCAGCGTCCACAAGAAGGGACGCGCACGAATAATGTACCGAGTATGTAAGGCGTAAATGATAACATAGTAAATGATTATAGAATATAAGTCACAAATGTTAATAGTATCTGGCGCAGCTTATCCCGGCGCAGAGTATCCTCGTAGATGTGTATGCCCCGTAGGCCGATACCATGCAAGCTTAGCCTATTTTTCGTAACACATGTCCCATATCCCCGTATACGAAACAATGACATTTCGTAAACAAGATATTGCGTTAAAGAACAAGACGTTTCGAAAGAAACAAGATATTTCAAAGAAACGTACATTTCGAAACCGTACATTCAAAGAGAACGTGTCTCTTTCTTATATTTACGTATACTGAATACACAGCTCCCACCCCCCTCCCCAACAGTGTCCCAACACAACATGTCATATATATAATATATCGCATATACAGACGCCGCGTACGGCTCTCCCATATCCCGCGTCCGGGCATCCCGCGTCCGGGATGATAAGCCCTTAATCTGTGTGGACACAGCGGTTGTCTTTCCCCCCTTCCCCATAAACATATACATTACATATTCACATTTATATACATATGTCATAGTAAAACATAGTCATAGATATATTCATGGTAGGTACATGCTTTTGACATACTCGTTATAGACATTTACTCATGTTTGACATCGTCGTTGTCATTGTAAAATCATATTCGTCGTTTTAGTCATAAAAACTATCAAAAACGCAAAACTTGGATTTTGGAGAAAAATGAATATTTTTGAAAACATTTATAAACTTTCTAAGAAGAAAAGTCACGCTTTAAAATCATAATTTTCAACTTTGAAAATAAGGACGTTGTAGTCACTTTATCATATCCGGCATCTCTATTGCCATCATAGGAATATCCTTGTTAGCATGGTTAAAAAGACTTGTCTTTTGAGGACGGAATACGAATCAAAAGTTTCCATTGGATTCTACTTTATAATAAGTCAACAGACAACAAGGAAAATCCGGGAACAAAGGGGCCCACCTCGGGTCAAATGAGGTGGCGTACACAACTTACATATAATACGTGTCATGACGTTACTTATGAAGGTCTTAGGGTAATCGGGTCTCATTTTTGCAAGTTCTAGGATGTTTGAGACATTTCCTCAACAATTCATGCACTTTTGGGTTCAATCTTACTGAATGAATAGTAACTATTTTCATTTGCGGATTTCCGGAGTTAGGAAGGTCCCCGAGGCGCGAAATCAAGCCTATACATCTAAGACATGCCAAGAAAGGAAGGGGAAACCTTACATACCTCTTTTTCGCTCCTTTAGCTATTCCAAATTCACGTTGCAATTTCGTCAAAATCGCAAATTGGTCATGTTTACCAAAACTCTTATTAGGATTCTTAGAGTTGGAATCTTAAGGAAACACTTGGCTACCGAAATTTCGGCAAAGATTTCCTCCGTAAATATACCATCCTCGACATTCAACATAATCAAATTCTCATCAATTACAATCCGGAATCCAAACCCGGCCAAACTACTACAATAATGCCCACAATCACACTACAATTTTCAATAATCAACCCAAAGTACATTCCAACTATTTGATCAATATACTACTTCTTTCAAGACTTTCCAATTCCACAAAACCCATAACAACCGTAACATTTATATACTAACAACATCATACCAACAACATTACCTTCCATGCATGCAAAAGCATTATGTTCCATTTACATAATCTTCCATAACAAGTCTTCAACTACTAGAACTTCACTAAGCTCATTAAACATTTATTAGTAATATAAAATCCACACAACAATAACCAATACACTAAATAAAATTAACTCATTTCTTCCACACTACACTACTACTACACGGCTACATATACATGCAACACTCACGGCCAAACATCATGCACACACACAACTACAACCTCACTAAAATCATCCAACCTCTCTTAACAATATAGCACCCATAACAACAACCACACACAAGATAAAATAATTAAAACATGATTTCCATATACACACAAATATACCACACCTCACGGCCACCCCTCCATATTTTTGCTCTTCATGAATTTCACTCCTTTTCATACACCATACCATGCATAAGCTTCCATAACATAAAAAGGAAATAAATTCTTACCTTCTCTTCAATTCTTCACCTTGCTAGGAATTTAAACTTGCATGAACATGAGTCTTTCTTGCCCAAATGAATACTCCACCTTGCTAGGTACCCTCTACTTAGCAAGAAATGATTTTTGGAGAAATTTTGCAATTTTTTTTCTTGGAAATTCTACTATGGCCGAAGGCCTTGTTTTTTTTTTTCTCCTTCTTTTTTTGTTCTTGTTATTTCATGAAATTTCTAGAGCTTATGAGAGAAAGATGACTTAGTCATCTATTTAATGGAGCCAATTAAATCCCATATGGGCTTGGGCCAAGCTCATGGCCGGTTGGGCCCTCATCTCTTTTAAAAAATTCCAAGCCCAATTGTTGGCTAATTCTTGTAATTCATGAAAATAAATTTTTCCCCGTTTCCAAATTTGCCCTTCGTCTTACTCCATATTTCCATGGGTCATATTGCAAATTTTCCTTTTATGCCCTTGACCTTTCTTACAATTTCCGCTTCTAAATCCTTTATAGGCAACTCATAAGCCAAACAAAATAAAATGTGGCCTTGCTTATCGTCCTCCCGCGATTATCTCGAATTATTCGATTGCACAAAAATGCGGGATATAACATCCTCCCCCCCTTTAGAACATTCGTCCTCGAATGTTGAACTGGCCTCATAGCGTATGATAATATTCGGGGGAGTCTCCTTCGTCAATATCCCATATGTCGCTTAACATATCCATTTTAAATCTAGCACGCTCTCCCTTTTTGCTAGTCCACCACACGGCTTTTATAGAGCTAAATCCTCCACACACTCTAATTTACTTTAAACTACTTACCTTCACATTCGTCCCCGGTTCCATAATTATGAAATTTCCAACATATTTCCCGTGGGTCACCCATCGTGAAATTACTCTCTCCCTAGCACGCTTAACCTTGAAACTTTAATGCATTTCAGCGTCTTAGCGTTAGTACTTTCGCCTCCACTCCCTCACACTGCTCATATCACATAATATGGAACGAGTTGGGGTCTTAGCAGTTTTCAAAATACCCGCGTAACACATCTTTTTCTTTTATTCACGGTTCTACCCTCCGCAGCCTCTAGTATTCCGTTACTGTACATATGGTCACTTTTCGTCCTAATTTCCGAATGTTCAACAATACAAGGGCGGCGTGGGATAAGATAGAATCCGAATCAATTAACGCACATATCATAGAAAGTGCCAGAAAAGTACCTGTGGCCGCGTCTGCGGAAGGCTCAGGGTCCTGTCGTCCTGTAGTTGCATATAAGCGGTGCATAGGACCAGCTGAACTAGGCGCCCCTCCTCTACCTCGGCCGCGGCCCGCTGGGGCCTGAGAAGTCTGTCCACGAGGGCGCACGGTCGACGATGAACCAATTGCTGATCCGGCTGGCTGAGTTTGGCCTCTCCCATCCTTTAGTGGGCAGTCACGCACTAAATGGTCAGTTCGACCGCAGGCAAAACAACCACCTGTTTCCAGGTAACATCGCTGAATGTGGCTTGCCACACCGAGCGCATCGCGGTGGGGGCAGCCCCGCCCTACTAAAATCAGCTCTGTACTGGGATCCTGAAGCGTTGGCATTCTGATCTGGTCCCGAATAAGTAGGATAATCAAACCTTCTATTTGCGGTTCGAGGAGGTGCACTGGCCACGGATTGGCCCGAATATCCAGAATACTGCTGTGTCTGCCCTCCTCTATACTCGCTTCTCGCCCCGGAAGATCTGCCCCTTTTCCTGGAACCCCTGTCCGGGTAACGCTCCTCTCTCTGAGGCTGATGTTGCTCCTCCAGGTTTTGGGCATGGGCCTGTATGCGAGCAATAGTCATCCCGTCCTGGAGTGAGGCCGTCAAGCACTCCTTAATTATATGCGGCCCCAACCCACTCACAAATCGATGTACATGATCCCCCATATCAGCGATCATGGCTGGGGCATACCTGGCCAGCGAGTTAAAGCGGAGGCTGTATTCCCTGACGCTCATATTTCCCTGCTTAAGGTTCAGGAACATATCGGCTCGAGCTCGTCGAACTTTCGGCAGGAAATGTCGCGTAAACGCCTCGCAAACTCCCCGCCAAACCGGGGGAGGGGCATTTGCTCCCCTCGAGGATCTCCAACTCGTCATACCACAGACCGCTACATCCCGCAACCGTACGATGCCAATTCCACCGACTCCGTATTCGAAGCATGTATAATCCTCGGTGTCCTTAGCATCTCGTCTATGAAATTCTCGC
This sequence comes from Lycium ferocissimum, assembly GCF_029784015.1. Lineage (NCBI taxonomy): Eukaryota > Viridiplantae > Streptophyta > Magnoliopsida > Solanales > Solanaceae > Lycium > Lycium ferocissimum. Next base: position 6,622 of record NW_026725319.1, read on the forward strand.
GGGTCTTCCTCTCGGTTTTGACCCATAAAACTCGGGGGTCTTAGGGCGATAAAATCACGGGCCCTAGCACTTACCGCCCGTCTCCCGAGTCCGTATCTTGCCGCCGAGCCTCGCGCGGCAACTAACCGAGTCAATAATCGGATGGCCTCCGCCATCGGCCGGCCCGAGCCGCCGTCTCGCCCTCCTGGGCTGCCCTAGCTTTCTTCTTTGGCGGCATTACTGAAACCATAACATAGGATTAGGAAAGGAATATGGGATCCTGGTAGCATAGCTCTATCGCACGATCTTAGAACACAAAGAAGGTCATATTTCCTAAATGCCCTGTAGCCTCCTGTTTATAAGTGTGGCGCGCTACACACCCATAAACAAGACTCTACTGGACACGGCTCGTAGACAAACTCCTAGGACCGAACTGCTCTGATACCACTTCTGTCACGACCCGTCTAGGGGCCGTGACGAGTACCCGATACTTGTACCGAGCACCCCTTACCTATCATTTTACCTGTACCTCTTAGCAAGTCGTATGAACAGTGCCGTATATTTTTTTGAAACAGAACATTAACATTAGCGACGTCGTTCTGAACATAAACTAGTAAACGTTGCTATTCCATTATACGGCAATACGGACAATCCAAAATACAAACATCTACCTGTACACATCTGTCTACGAGCCTCTAAACATAGTACACATATACAGAAGAAGGGCCGAGTCTTTGTCGTGCCCGCATATATATATACACGAATAGTACCAAAGGAGTGAGGCTCTCGAACAACCGGAGCGCCGTCAACTACCGCCGGCGAGGCCTCTAAAAACCAAAACCGTTGTCCGCCGACTCGCGTGGCATGAAACGCGGCGTCCACAAGAAGGGACGTCGTACGAATAATGTACCGAGTATGTAAGGCGTAAATGATAACATAGTAAATGATTATAGAATATAAGTCACAATGAATAGATCTACGAGCTTATCCCGGTGCGAAGTATATCCGTACATGTGTGTATGCCCTGTAGGCCGATACCATGCAAGCTTAGCCTATTTTTCAGAACACGATGTCCCATATCCCCGTATACAGTAACAGTACATTTCAAAAACAAAGACATTTCGATAAACGTATATTGCGGTAAACAAGACGTTTCAAAACAAGATATTTCAAGATGTAAGACATTTCGTAAACCGTACATTTCGAAGAGAGGTGTCTCTTTCTTATATTTACGTACGCCGAATACATCAGCTCTCCCACCCCCTCCCCAACGTTGTCCCAACACAACATGTCATATATATAATATATCGCATATACGACGCCGCGTACGGCTCTCCCATATCCCGCGTCCGGCATCCCGCGTCCGGATGATAAGCCACCGAATCGGTGGACACGGCTTGCCCTTCCCCCTTCCCCATAAACATATACATTACATATTCACATTTATATACATATGTCATAGTAAAACATAGTCATAGATATATTCATGGTAGGTACATGCTTTTGACATACTCGTTATAGACATTTACTCATGTTTGACATCGTCGTTGTCATTGTAAAATCATATTCGTCATTTTAGTCACAAAAACTATCAAAAACGCAAAACCTGGATTTTTGGAGAAAAATGAATATTTTTGAAAACATTTATAAACTTTCTAAGAAGAAAAGTCACGCTTTAAAATCATAATTTTCAACTTTTGAAAATAAGGACGTTGTAGTCACTTTATCATATCTGGAATCTCTATTGCCATCATAGGAATATCCTTGTTAGCATGGTTACAGTACTTGTCTTTTGAGGACGGAATACGAATCAAAAGTTTCCATTGGATTCTACTTTATAATAAGTCAACAGGACAACAAGGAAAATCCGGGAACAAAGGGGTCCACCTCGGGTCAAATGAGGTGGCGTACACAACTTACATATAATACGTGTCATGACGTTACTTATGAAGGTCTTAGGGTAATCGGGTCTCATTTTTGCAAGTTCTAGGATGTTTAGACAGTTCCTCAACAATTCATGCACTTTTGGGTTCAATCTTCGAATGAATAGTAACTATTTTCATTTGCGGATTTTCGGAGTTAGGAAGGTCCCCGAGGCGCGAAATCAAGCCTATACATCTAAGACATGCCAAGAAAGGAAGGGAAACCTTACATACCTCTTTTCGCTCCTTTAGCTATTCCAAATTCACGTTGCAATTTCGTCAAAATCCGCAAATTGGTCATGTTTACCAAAACTCTTATTAGGATTCTTAGAGTTGGAATCTTAAGGAAACACTTGGCTACCGAAATTTCGCAGCATTTCCTCCGTAAATATACCATCCTCGACATTCAACATAATCAAATTCTCATCAATTACAATCCGGGAATCCAAACCCGGCCAAACTACTACAATAATGCCCACAATCACACTACAATTTTCAATAATCAACCCAAAGTACATTCCAACTATTTGATCAATATACTACTTCTTTCAAGACTTTCCAATTCCACAAAACCCATAACAACCGTAACATTTATATACTAACAACATCATACCAACAACATTACCTTCCATGCATGCAAAAGCATTATGTTCCATTTACATAATCTTCCATAACAAGTCTTCAACTACTAGAACTTCACTAAGCTCATTAAACATTTATTAGTAATATAAAATCCACACAACAATAACCAATACACTAAATAAAATTAACTCATTTCTTCCACACTACACTACTACTACACGGCTACATATACATGCAACACTACGGCCAAACATCATGCACACACACAACTACAACCTCACTAAAATCATCCAACCTCTCTTAACAATATAGCACCCATAACAACAACCACACACAAGATAAAATAATTAAAACATGATTTCCATATACACACAAATATACCACACCTCACTGCCACCCCTCCATATTTTTGCTCTTCATGAATTTCACTCCTTTTCATACACCATACCATGCATAAGCTTCCATAACATAAAAAGGAAATAAATTCTTACCTTCTCTTCAATTCTTCACCTTGCTAGGAATTTAAACTTGCATGAACATGAGTCTTTCTTGCCCAAATGAATACTCCACCTTGCTAGGCACCCTCTACTTAGCAAGAAATGATTTTTGGAGAAATTTTGCAATTTTTTTCTTGGAAATTCTACTATGGCCGAAGGCCTTGTTTTTTTTCTCCTTCTTTTTTGTTCTTGTTATTTCATGAAATTTCTAGAGCTTATGAGAGAAAGATGACTTAGTCATCTATTTAATGGAGCCAATTAAATCCCATATGGGCTTGGGCCAAGCTCATGGCCGGTTGGGCCCTCATCTCTTTTAAAAAAATTCCAAGCCCAATTGTTGGCTAATTCTTGTAATTCATGAAAATAAATTTTTCCCCGTTTCCAAATTTGCCCTTCGTCTTACTCCATATTTTCATGGGTCATATTGCAAATTTTCCTTTTATGCCCTTGACCTTTCTTACAATTTCCGCTTCTAAATCCCTTTATAGGCAACTCATAAGCCAAACAAAATAAAATGTGGCCTTGCTTATCGTCCTCCCGCGATTATCTCGAATTATTCGATTGCACAAAAATGCGGGATATAACACAGCGTGTGGGCTATTTTATGCAATACTTTGATATGGGAAATGATATTATTGTTGTTGGTATTGTTGTTATTGTTGGTTGATGAACTAAGAATTCGGGCTAGGCACGTAAAAACGGGGGAGATCTTACTTAGATTTTCGATAGAATATAAAATAGTTTAAATTAGAACTTGAGATAAGTATGTGATAAGGAGACTAATGTTAGTGTGAATCCTCTCGAATGTAGATTTACGAGCTCGGGCGGATAGACGTAGCCAATAGGAGGTCGAGCAGGTATGTTAAGGCTCATCCCTTCTTTCTTTGGCATGTCTTAATTGAAAATAAGTTATGACACGAATTTCGAGATAACTTACCCGTGATCGAGGCATGTTTATGATTCTCATTGGCTTCTTGATATTTGTACTCTTAATGTGGTCAAATCCTAGTTCTTATGTCATTTATATAATCAAATTTCAAAAGTTGCATAAAGATTTTTGTTTTCAAAAGGGTTTGTTCTAAACAATTCCAAAACTACGGAAGTCCGTAACTTTCACCGAAAGGCTCGGATCGCTTCGATTTGTTCGTGAAAGTTTTGTAACATATGATGACTTGATTCTTCATAGGCGGGCTCGGAATGATTTGATATACGACTATGGTCCCTACGATACTTTGATATACTTATGAGAATTGATATGTTTCCGAAATCAAGTTTTCTTTTTGATATAACTATTGCCGGATTTCCAATAACGATATGAGAATGTGAGATATTTCCTCGTGGAAGCTGCTCTTCATTGTGATCTCACAGCATAATAATCGTTCCTCCAAAGTGAGATGAAGCGACTACGATTAATCCATAATATGATCGGAGGCTACCGACCGTATGTCGCTACGATAGATACATGACTTTATTTGGGCTCTAACGCATGCTACTCATATGAATATGATATATAATATGATATGTGAATATGATATATGAATATGATATATGTATATGAATATAGGGAATATGGAAAAGGGCAGGGGCGTTATATACGCGTAACACGATCGATGGGTGTGATATGATATGATACGCGTCCGGACGGGGGATGTCCGGACGCGGGATATGTGGTTATGGATCGGGGTGCACGTTCCGCGACAATATATTATATGGATCGGGCTGCATGTTCCCCGTAAAGAATGTAATATACGTTTATATATGGATCGGGGGTACGTTCGCAACACTAAGCATGCATGGTACCCTCCTAAAAGGCCTCGATGTACGGGAGCTTTCTTTATCGCATGATATGATATGTTCTATATTTTCGTTTTGATACAATTCGCTTTGTATCCTTCCATATGCGCATTACTCATGCCTTACATACTCGGTACATTGCTCGTGCGACGTCCCTTCTTGTGGACGCCGCGTTCATGCCCGCAGGTAAACGGTAGATGCATCTACGATCCCTAGGGCTCGCGTCGGCATACATTGGGAGCGCTCCCGGTTGTTCCGAGCTTCGGTTTACGGTACTGCTTTTGTGTACATATTCGGGCACGGTGGGATCTGCCCCGACTTGTGGATATATGTCGCGCCCAATTCGACAGGGTGTGATGGGCACCCGACCTTATTCTAGGGCCGAGCGAACCTCGACTATCGTGACACTCGTAAACATACCGGGCCTAGGCTAAATCATAAATACATAATGAAAATTTTAAAGAACAAACATACTTTATATCTTTTACAAATTAGACAAAACTTGTAACCGTACAAAATGCAGTGTAAATCTACGTATACTTGATACTACGGCTTATGAGCCGCTCACACATATCTTATACACACGACCTCGTTCGCAAAGTCTCTAACATGACTCGGATATCATAACGAGAACAATCCCGACTCGCGGCGCTCGGGAGCAGTGGAGCTTGCCAATCCCGCCGGAACATGTTCTCTTTAATATCTTTAGCTCACACAGGTGTGCACGCGCGGCATGAAACTTAACGACAATAAAAAGGGGGTCGATGCTACGTGAATATATGCTGAAAGTATGTAAAGCAAGAAATCCACTAACAGGAGCATAACGGGAATGAAAAACCACAGAAAACAAGTATAGAAACTGGAGAGTCATAACTTGCCTGAGCGACACTTATCCTGTACATACGTATGCCGGTGAGCAAAATACATCATAATCTTATTATTTCGGAAATCATATACGAGTACAAAAAACAGGTTTAGTAATCGAATGCCCTCGGACGGTCATATCATCATATCGGACAGAATCATCATATTATCGTAGCATCAAATTTTCATATCATCAGATCGTCACGTTTTCAGACTATCGCATCATCAGAACGGACTCATTATATTGTCGGATCTCCATATTATCAAATCATTATATTGTCGGGACTTCCATATTATCAAATCATTATATCGTCGAGGATCAAACGAGTAGCATATCATACATCGTATCAAACAGTAGCATATCATATATCCTACGCGGCCCTTACCGGGACCGGCGGACGGAACGTGGTCGCCCTCTCGCCTTGGGCGCCACAACTCATCATACGGAGGTTTTCGGATCTCCCTGCGTCTCCGTCACCACCCCATATCACATAACCACGGTACCCGGCCAAGGGCTCGGCGTGCCACACATCATAACTCCGGGATATCGTGTAAACTCATCATACTTCGGTAATATATCATAACATAACAGGCGCTCATCATACTTCGGAAGCTCATCATACTTAACGTTGTGCGCACGTATAGTACCGGCCGTGACTCGGCGAATGAAGTAACAAACATATGCGCGAGCGAATCGGGTGATCTATACACATCTCCATACACATTCGTCAGATTAACAGAACATTCAAAACGAACCATCATTCCGTAAAACCAAACAATAACTAAATCAGAGTTCTTTCGATTATCGTTCAGAACATATCAGATATAAATTAGCAATTAGAGTTACGCGTCGGAATCATATATATACAGTTCCTTATTTCAGACTTAACAGGTAAGCGAGTAATCATATTCACAAAATCATAATTATAACTCATTATGCAAGTAAAGAATCCATATACGGAAGTCGAGGTGAAAATAGTATTAAGTTTTTCAAGAAATGATCAAAGGTGAGCATAGAAGGGCCGCGGGCCCCACGAACGGGTACCGACCCCATCCGAGCCCGACTACGAGAATTAGGGAACGTTATGTCCTATGAACTTACCTATTATGTCTTGGGGCGTTCCGGGTTCATATGCGAAAGTTACGGACGTTTGAGGATTCGGGACCTTTTTGTAGTCAAAGTTCTTTATAGGTCTTTTTTTTTTTTTTAAATCCAATCTTTTGAAACCTAAGGATCTTAGCTTGAATACAATAAGGAGTATGTCTTTAGGATCGAACAAAGTACGTTTTTGAGCTCGGATTTTGAGAGCGGAATAACCCGGCTTCCGGGTCATAGCCTAAT
>NW_026725320.1:0-8118 GCF_029784015.1 Lycium ferocissimum
CGGTCATGTGCACTCTCTTTTCTCTTTTTTTTTCTTTTTCTTTTTCTCAAATTTTCTAGAAATTTCCAAGAGATGAAAATAAGGAAGATGACTTAATTAGCCATCCAATACTACACATATTCTTCATACATGTGGCCTATGGCCCACAAGTCATGTGCATGGCCACAAGGTTGTTATTTTTTTTCATGAAATTAAATTCCAACACTTCACTTTTGGGCCCAAATCTTCATAAAATGTCTAACTTTCCATCCAACCAAATTCATAAGCACTTATGCGTTAAAACAAAGTCGGAAAATAGTCTTATTCTTAACTCGCCGCAACCAACTTAAAAAAAATATTCCGTCGTACAAAATGCGAGATATAACAATTCTGTTATAGCCAGCCAGGTTTATAGAGATTGTTCGGTAATTATCTGTGGCCGCTGCACTAAGGCAGATCTGGTAGAGTTAGATATGGTAGTTCGACGTGATTATGGGTATGGATTGGCTAGCTTCTTGTTATGCTAATGTTGATAGTCAAAAGTTAAGATAGTCCGTTTCCAATTTCCTGGGGAACCGCTTATAGAATGGGCGGGGTAATACAAAGACGTCGAGGGTAAGTTTATTTCATACCTCAAGGTAAGAAAAATGATCAGAAAGGGCTATATTTATCATCTGATTCGGGTACATGATTTAGAGGCAGAGGCACCGACTCTTCAGTCAGTCCCCGTGGTTAATGAGTTTCTAGATGTATTCCAGATGAGCCTGTGCCTTCTTCCCGAGCGGGAGATAGAGTTTGCTATTGATTTGTTGCCGAGATACTCGGCCCTATCTCTATTCCTCCGTACAGAATGGCACCCGTTAATTGAAGGAATTAAAAGCGCGAGCTTGAGAGATTTATTAGAGAAGGGCTTTATTAGGCCCAGTACATCACCTTGGGGAGCGCCGGTATTGTTTGTGAGAAAGAAAGATGGGTCCTTTGCGGATGTGCATTGATTATAGGCAGCTGAATAAGGGTAACCATCAAGAATAAATATCCCCTCCCGTGATTGATGATTTGTTTGATCGATTTGCAGGGTGCCGAAGGGTGTTTCTCGAAGATAGACTCCGGTCGCTATCATAAGGTACGGGTACGAGAGGTCGATATTCCCAAGACAGCATTCGAGGACCCGATATGGGCACTATGAATTGAGTGATGTCTTTTGGCCGACAAATGCCCCAACGAAGTATTTATGGACACGATGAATCGGGTATTCGACCGTTCTTGGATATGTTTGTGATCGTATTTATCGATGATATTCTGGTTTATTCTCGGTCGTGCCAGCATGCGGACATTTGAGGACGGTACTTGGCACACTTCTACACGGACCTAAATTATATGCTAAATTTTCTAAATGTGAATTCCGGTTATCTTGGTGGCATTTCGGGACATATTATTGGGGGCCGATGGCGTCCGGGTGGATACCGTAAGATCGAGGCCGTAAAGAATTGGCCTAGACCTACGACGCCGACCGTGGTGCGTAGCCGGGGATTGGCCGGTTATTACGGGAGATTCGTAGAGAAATTTACTTCGATTTCAGCGCCTTTGACAAGGTCGACTCGGAAGGGAGCTAAGTTCCAGTGACCGATGCTTGCGAGCGTAGCTTCCGATTCTTTGAAAGAGAAGTTGACTACGGCTCCGGTCGACTCTTCCCGAGGGACCGGACGGCTATGTCATTTATTGTGATGCTTCCGGTATTGGTTTGGGGTGTGTGTTGATGCAAAGACGGCGTAGTTATAGCTTATGCTTCGGCTCGGAAAGCACGAGAGAAATTATCACTCACGATTTGGAGCTAGTCGCGGTGATTCATGCTTTGAAGATGTGGAGACATTATTTATATGGTGTTCACGTTGATATTTATATAGATCATCGCGCAGCCTCGCACATCTTTAAACGAAGGAGGCCGAACTTGCGGCGAGAGAAGGTGGTTAGAGTTCCGAAAGATTATGATGTTGATATTCTCACCATCTCGGGAAAGCTAATGTTGTGGCAGATGCACTTAGTCGCAAGTCTATGGGTAGTCTAGCGGACGTGCCATCAGAGAGGAAAGAAATGGTTCGCGAGATCCATCAGTTGGCTAGTCTTGGAGTCCGTTTGGCTGATTCTGGAGATATTGGGGTTTATGTTCGAGGAGTTGCTGAATCCTCTATTACAGAGGAGATTAAGCGGCGTCAGTATGAGGATCCTGTCCTGGTGCAGTACAGAGATGCAGCCCCGGCAAAGGAGAAGACTCCGTTTGAGATTTCACCTGATGGAGTGTTATTACACAGGGGCAGATTATGTGTACCTGACGTTGCAGGGTTGCGGCGACAGGTTATGGGCGAGGCACATTATGCCCGTTATTCTGTTCACCTGGTCGACGAAGATGTATCATGATCTCGGATACTTATATTGGTGGGATGGTATGAAAAGAGATATAGCAGAGTTCGTCGCTCAGTGCTAAAATTGCCAGCAGGTTAAGATTGAGCATCAGAAGCCCGGTGGATTATTGCAGGAGATGGAGATACCGTCGTGGAAGTGGAAAATCATTAATATGGACTTTATTACGTGGCTTACCTCGCACTCCACGGAGGTATGATTCCATTTGGGTTATTGTTGATCGGCTGACAAAATCAGCCCATTTCCTCCCAGTCCGGACTACGTATTCAGCTGAGGATTATGCCAGGTTATATATTAAGGAGATTGTGAGACTTCACGGAGTTCCCATATCTATTATCTTCGACAGGGGCCCGATTCACGGCTAATTTACCGGGAGATCGTTTCAGGAAGGATTGGGGACCTGTGTGAGTCTCAATACAGCATTCCATCCTCAGTCTGACGGACAAGCCGAGCGCACTATTTAGATCTTTGGAAGATATGTTGCGGGCCTGTGTTATTGATTTCAGGGGTAGCTGGGATGATCATTTGACGCTTGTTGAATTTGCGTATAATAACAGCTACCACTCCCGGTATTCGGATGGCACCATATGAGGCTTTGTATGGCGGGGAAATGCAAAGCCACCGATTGGTTGGTTCGATGTTGGCGAGACTGAGTTGATTGGCCCAGATGTGATCCAGCAGGCGGTTAATAAGGTGAAACTCATTCGGGAGCGGTTGTTAGCAGCTCAGAGTCGACAGAAATCATATGCAGATAATCGTCGTTGACATTTAGAGTTTCAGATTGGTGATTGGGTATTCCTTAAAGTGTCACCTATGAAAGGTGTTATGAGATTCGGCAAGAAAGGAAAGCTCACCTCCGAGATATATTGGGCCTTATCAGATTATTCGTAAAATAGGCAATGTTGCCTATGAATTAGATCTGCCAGCTGATTTGGGAGCAGTACATCCGGTATTCCACGTCTCTATGCTTCGTAAATGTATTGGTGATCCTTCCAGAATATTTCCTGTAGATGATATCCAGGTCACAGAGGAGCTATCTTATGAAGAGCAGCCTATAGCCATATTGGATCGTCAGGTAAGAAAGTTGCGGAATAAAGATGTGGCCTCTGTTAAGGTGCTATGGCGGAACAATAATCGGGAAGAAATGACCTGGGAAGCTGAGGAGCAGATGAAGAAGAAGTATCCTCACTTGTTTTCAGTGCCTACAGGTAATCTAATCCCTTACTTGACTATGTTGCTTGATCAATGAATTGTTGTGTTGGTTGTAAAAGAAACTCCCCCGAGCGCTTATAAGACCCCGTAAGGTCAATCTAACATTCGAGGACGAATGTTCTAAAGGGGGGAGGATGTTATATCCCGTATTTTGTACATTGGGGCAATTCGGTTTAACTATGATAAGTTAGGGCCAAAACCATTCCGGGGTACAAAGTCGAGACTTTTGACCTTCGATTTGATTTTGAGACATAAGTTGTTCATGAATTTGTTGGCATGGAACAATTAGGAAAATTTGGGACCAAAAGTGGAATTATTGGAAGTTGAAAATCATGTATTTTTCCCTTGCCTTGGTCGTGTGGCTTTGAAGAAGGCCCACACAATTTGTGGACAATTTTAATTGGTCCAACACATGTGTGGGCCAAGGACACTTGTGCCATTCATATAATAGCACAAAAGATGACTTCTAAGTCATCTCTTTTCATTTCCAACACTTAGAAAAAATAAGAAGTTGAAGAACAACACCTTGAACCTGTCACGACCCAACCCCGTAGGCCGTGACTAGTGCCCGAGTTGGGCACCCGAACGCATTCATCAAACCCGAATCACACACGGTGGCTTATGCATATATGAATATCAACGCTGTCTCAAACACAACCATACACATACATAGAAGTCGCGAGGCTATCAATGCGCACAACGGCCCAAAATATATATACATAAGCCGACAACGCCACGGCGAATATGATCGCCCCAAAACATATAACATACGAACACACTCGTACGTGTAGGCACATAACCCACATATACGTCTACGACACCGTAAACCTACTAACGGACTCATATGACGGGACGGGGCCCCGCCGTACCCCCGAACACACACACACACACAACGACGAACGAGTATATACCAAGATGTAGGCTCCGGGATAAAAAGGAGCACTCCAACACAAACAGATAGGTCTCCGAAATCGGCGGATCGCCAACGGGCGTCCGTACCGCGCGGCATGAAACGCGCCCCCGAAGAAAGGGGTCGGTGTCACGACCCAACCCCGGGAGCCGTGATCGGTGTCCTCTTGGACACCCATACGTACCTACCTAACGGATCCGACATACCAAATTGCTAATCGCTTAACGACATAAATTCATACCGATATAAGGTGCGTCGCACCAACATACATATATGTACATACATCGGGGGGGGGGGAAACCGTACGAGGCCGTTAGGGCTATTATATCGTACAAAGTCGCAAACTCGCACATACTTACCGAACAAAGGACAACCCATATCCCACAAACATGTCTACAAAGCTCTAACATACGAACGGAGACCGAAGACCTTATTGTGTGGCCCCCGCCTGCACCCAAATGATCATATATATACGGAAGGTATAGATACAACAGAAAATATATACCAAAAGTATCGACTTCGGATCAAGGGAGCTCTCGAACGGCGGACGGAAGTGACCTAAGCGGCGGCGTATCACGCGGCGCGTACGTACCTTGTGGGCATGTAACACAGCCCCCGAGAAGCGAGGGGGTCAGTACGAAGATGTACCGAGTATGTAAAGCGGAACATAACATACATAATTAAAATAACCAGAGTCATATATGTAAAATCGTAACAGACGGAAATACAGAAATAAGGCGGACAGAATCGGATTCGTAGCGGAGTCAGACTTACAGAAGGTACAGACAGAATCATAGGCGGAGTCAGACTTACGAGAGCGTACGGACAAAATCTTAGTGTGTTAGATTTAGAAATTTCGGGCGCGGAGGCACGATAACGGACCGAGAGATACGGGCGCGACGGACGGACTTCCCGGACAAAACCGGATCTCGAATATATGTCGGACGGAATCGAGTCCGAATCGGACGTACATACCGGATATCAAATCTCCAATCACATACGGACGGATCCCGCCCTTTAATAAGGGACGCGGTAACGAATCCCGCCCTCGTAGTACGGGACGCGGTGGACGAACGAGAATCGAGATCAAATGCCATCACGGCCGCCATCCCCATAATATCACGTAATCGGATCATAACCGGATCGTATCGGATACGGACGGATCCGGCCCGCACAATCCGAGGGACGCGGTGAACAATGCGGTGGAAGTGCACGAATTACGAGCCGGCCGGGCGCGGTGAAGGAAGCATTGAGGCATCCACGAACGGACAAATGAGAAACCATACGGACCGACCGACATACGGACTTAATAGACCGAAATAGTTCGGAAACGGTCGGATCGGAATGATCGGATTATGTCGGAACGAATGTTGTTCGAAATCGTTACGGATGTCGAATAATGTTGATTCGAAGACACGGTCAAATTACTTATTAGTAAGCGGACGAACATAATTAAGAGTTACTATGAAGAAACGGACGAGAAATAGCTCAATTTGAGTCATACGGGAGTATCGGGGTTTTGTGGGCCCACCTCGGACCCAACCATGGTGAAATACGTAAAGTATGGATAATAATCCTTGGGGAGTCGTCCATAACCATCTTAGAGTGTTTCGACTCCATTTATGGAAGTTATGCATAGACGAAGGCGGTTTTGCGCGACAAAGGAAAGGTAAACAATTCAATCTTCGAGCGATTTTGGGCTATTTTCAATCTCGAATTAGAAGCGAGAAGTACACCGAGGCTCGCTTTCATGCTGTCCGGACTGGAACATGCCAAAGAATAAAGGGCAAGGCTTTACATACCTCAATTACGCCTTATGCTCGCTTGGCTTCACTTCCGATTTCGTCGAAATACGCAAATGGTCACTCTTACCGGTTACTATTCATGCAAGTTAACATTTCAACTTTGGTTAAGCATTTGGCTACCGAAATTTCGGCAGCACCTCTTGTAAATATGACACCCCAGAGATTCAACTCGGCTCAAAACAACCAACAATAAGCCAACAACATCACCAACAACAACACACCATTAACACGATATGCCTACTTTCCAACATAATGCCATAATTCTCATTTCAACTTCATACTTCCAATTCAATCTCAACATATTAATCGAGATCATTACAAATTCTATTCGGAAACATATCATAACATTTCTACCACGTATATACAAGATATACATAAAATATACAAAGCATGCGAACTTTCCACCAAAACCAATTTATCAATTCCTCCAATCTTTAACATACAAGTTCATAACACATTTCCATCGTCCAAATTCATCAACCTTATTCATATTCTATGCCTTAAACACTTCATTCCCATCATTTCATAAATTCATACCAAATCAACATAAACTTCCATATTCCATTTTCATACAAACTTACTGTCACGACCCAACTCCGTAGGCCGTGACTAGCGCCCGAATTGGGCACCCGTACGTACCAAAAGCCAAAATTAGCAACTCCAATATTTTTAGAAAATTCGGACAGAGTTTCCCCTGTTTTTCTTACTAACCGAAATTTACCTGCACTCAGAAAATACCAACAAAGGCCACACAGGGCCAACATATCATATAATTATATATACAGGCGAGCCGGCAAGGCTGCCGCGGTGAATAACCGCCGAACAGATCACACGCATACACATACTGTACAGGTAGAACCATAACCCACGCAAACACGTCTACAGACCTCTACGCAGAGTAACATAATCATGGGACGGGACAGGGCCCCGCCGTACCCCTGAATAAATGTATACAAATGCATCAGAGAGTGTATATACCAAAATATAGGCTCCGAAGTAAGGAGCACTCCTGAGCAGCAGAATAGTGTCCTAGATAGGCGGATCCTCAAACTGATCGTCAGTACCTGCGGGCATGACGCAGCCCCCGAAGAGAGGGGGGGTCAGTACGGAATAGGTACTGAGTATGTAAAGCAGGAGTACAGAACTGTAATAATGGAAAACAGAAATAAATATGGTATGTAACATATCGAAATATTTAACAAAATATAAATCATGCAAAAGCTCTTAGAACGATGGTCGCCCGCCTGTCGATGGCGCCATACCACATCATACTCCGGAAGATTTCAGATCACCGATACCCGACATATCATATCATATCGTAGAATCATACCCCCCGTATCGCCAAACATATACGGTACCCGGCCAAAGGGGACACGGCGTACCAGAACACATCATACTCCGGAAAATAACAAAATGCGCACGAACACAGCCGGCCCGGGAACCGGTGAACGAGGTACCAAATGTGCGCACGAGCGGAGTCGTGAGTAATCAAATGCATAAAATCATAATCTTAAATCATTAATCAAATATGAGATCCATATGCTTAAGTTAAAACAAAATTAGTGGCAAAATCTTTCCCGAAGTCACTACGGGGGCCTAAAAGGCTGTGGGCCCCACGGACGGGTGCCAACCCCATCCGAGCCCGACTACGGAAATTAGGGGAATGTTATGCCTTAGGAACTTACATATTATGTTTTGGGGTGTTTCGAGGTCGTATGCGAAAGTTACGGGTGTTTGAAGTTCGGAACTTAACTTTGTAGTCAAAATTCTCATAATCCTTTTGAAAACTCACTT
>NW_026725321.1:0-19155 GCF_029784015.1 Lycium ferocissimum
GTTAAACTTATTTTTTTTTTAAAATTGTTGTGTATAAGTTTAGTTCTTCCTTACGTACACATCTTGTCATTGGGCTCGTCGGCACGGCCCAACCATCTAGTATATATTATATATACTCCACCCTTTTTTGCATTTTGGATAGGATGTTAACTGACCTCTTGTTTGTAAAATAGATGCAGATTCAATTGAAATCAAGAAAATTCGTGGAAAAGCCAGAAAAAAGGTCTTGAGAATGGAAGTAATCTATGAAAAGAAGATGATACAAGAGATCCCAATTGGTAAAAGAAGGTCACCTATGGAAATTCCATCAGCAAAGCGCTATCAAACGAGTGGGGAATAATCCCTCGAAATTTTGTTTCTCTTCAAACAAGTGGAATGAACTCACAAGAGAGGAGAAAGCACAATGATTAGATATTGTATTTTTCAAGACAATCTCATTTTTGTCATAGGAGATATTAGTTCGTCATAAATTGACTACATTTGTGACAAAACATAGTCGTTGTTCCTAAATTGCCTTCTGATCAATAATATAGTTCATTTTTTTGACTACAATTTCAATTTGTATTTTATCACAATTACTATTGTCACTGATCATGATAATTTATAGTGACAATTTTGTTTTGTCTGTCGTAAACAATATTTTTAGTGATTTACATGGTAGGTTTTAACTACAAATTTATAAGTCATTTTTGTAAAAGCAAAGTTGTCACTAATTTATAAATTTAGGGAGGAAATGTGTTTTCGTATATAAAAGGTCGTCTTTAGTGACGACATTACTATTATTCAACTACGAAATACATATAACTTCAGAGACAATTGATGTCGTCACTAATTAAACTAAAACTTTAGTGACAAAGTGATTTCGTCGACATTAATAGCCCTTTTAGTGACGAAATACACTATCAACTACAAATTTTTGTACTTTCTTTGACAAATGAGTTCGTCATAAATAATATGTATTTGGGGACGAAACAATATTTCGTAGTCAATATGTCTATATCTAGCGACGAAACACTAAGTTGTCTCTGTATACATTTAGCGACCCGCATTTAGGGACGAATGATTGACGATTTTCTTTTCGTCACTAAAGATTTTTAGTGACGAAATATAATGTTTAAGTGACAAAATAATTCGTCGCCGGTAATCAAATTTGTTGTAGTGATTGGCTGGCATGAAAACATGAGTTCTAAGCTTTTATAAGATACAAACACGTGTAAACATGGACATCAACATGAGATCTGAATGTCAAAAACATGATTGTTACAACATGAGGGTTGAATACTGAGCGCAGGTAGGATCTGAACACTTAAAGACTTGATCATAGATGTTCATGTGTTAGCCCCGATAGACATACGAGATAAGAGTACGACGGCTCTGAATGTAAGTTCAACTCCGTGCGAATGAGATAGAGTTGAGTCATATACTAGGAATATGATTCTAACATTGGTATTCATAAAGCTCTAGCGTAGGCATGACATGATACATCAAATCGAGTAGAATACTTTTGAGATAAGTACCATAGAATACGTAGGGATCTCGCACTATGAACTTGGAACATGCCTTACTTCGAACCTTACCTTGTTCGCTCGAAACATAGATATGAATATCTTGGCTTACCTCGCTTATTATTGTAAGCGGATCATTAAGTGAGAAAAGGGATCATTCATACGTATCGGACACTTCATCTTCGAAGATAGACGTGGCATGGGTGCATTAGGCGAAGAACATAACATGGAACATGTATACATGGAAATGGGACTACTATGGCATAAGACATGAATACATGAGTAGCATGGCATGGGGCATGAGAGACACGACGTTTACATAAATACTTCAAGCTCTTACCACGACATTTTTGGATATTAGGTCATGAATATTGAAGCTTGAATAAGACATAAGTGTGACTTACATGGAGTATAAGTTGTAGGCTTCACTCTTGAGTACTTAGAGACATAGGGATGGATAAGATATCACTTTTGGAACTTAGCTATACTTACAGAATGGGACATGGTTCATCATAGTTTACTCTTAATACTTTAACTCGACACTCTCATTATAAAATGAGGCTCATGAAGGAAAGGACCATAGGCATGAATGCTTCGTTCGTCAAGCACTTAAGGCATAAGTAGAAAGTCACCTTGAACTTAAACAGGGCATAGGTACTTCAAAAAAGAAAATGGCATTCTTTGTGCCAAGCTACGAGCTGCTTTAAAACAGTAGCCAGAGGAACATAAGCATGAGTTACGTAGAATCGTGGGTAGGACATCCATCTTGACTTACGCTTATCATTACCTACCAACCCCACTATTATGTTATTTCTATATGTGGATGCTCAAAGAAGTCGGTCGTGGGAACGAGTACGTGAGAACTTAGGTAGCATATCTTTGGAGTTGAAATAAATCATTTACCTAAGGCATTTTCCCTTGTTCGAGACCGGAGTGGGCATTCCGTAGGATTCTTAGTCTTTAAACTATTGTGTTACCTTCTCCTCAATCATTATCAAAATCAATATCATATTCAGAAAGCACTTAGAAGCTAGAACGTGGTCATGGGTATAAAAGCACGATACATACATGAGACATAAATGCAGTCTTTAACCTTGGACATGAGTACAACCTGATGTGAGAAACATGAAAGAACATTCCCTCGCATAGCTTACTATCGTATGGAGACTTAATTCTTGTATCTTAAACATGGAGTGTAAAGCTTTAACAAGGGCATAATATAGGTATGCTTTGCATGTGTAGAGTATGTTTGGGCATTGGTACTACATAGTGCATGAATTATTTTAAAATTGGAAACGTTACACTCTTAAACGTTTTATTCGCCCTAAAACTTGATCTCAACGACATGACAAAGACGAATTCCACACACTTTATCTTAGCTACATGAAACTGTGATCCTTTGACATAATCTCCTTAACACCTATCAACTTACAAAACACATAGTTTATATCGGCACCTCATCGCACGATCTCCCCTTAGTTCAAAAGGCCGACGTTTAAAGCCGTGGATCCCTTGAATTAGCGATAAGTGGTCATCACAAGTGATTCTGCTAAGTTCCTCTAACATACTGATGACTCATTTTTTCGGCTTACTTCAAGCAAGTCTTACTTACTGGGAAAATTGGATTACTTAAATGAACGGGTTTCTAATGTACATAACTGGTATAACTTGGCTTTGTCAGTCTTGGGGAAAACTCTTTTCTCATAATTCTTAAAAACTCTTTAACTCCGTAGCTTGATCTCTTACTGCTTAGATGGTTTTCTTCTTTCACCCATGTCTACACCTCGAATTTAACTTAAACCCTCTGGGTTCTAACACGCCTTCAGTGTATTGACGATTTACCTTAGTAGTGCTAACTTGACTAAGTAACTCAAATCGTACTTCTACTAACTGCTTTGAAAATTTCTAATTCACGTATCTACTCAAACTTACTTACTAAGCTTTTGTTAACCACTTGCTAGCATCATATTCTCTAATTCTTCTCGGGTACTAAAGTGAAGCATAAGGTTATTTAACTTTTTCTCCTTATCGACTCTATTCTCGGGGTTGTATACTATCTTTCGAACTATAGACATGGATCATACTTAGGGAAATTTCATCTATCTCAAATAAGGAATTGGAACAACTAACCCCAAACTCCCATACACTTCCAAAATTATATCGTACTATACACATCAGGGATAAATACTTAATCACATAACCTAAGAGGGAATTGTCATATCTTTTATCTCATAGTAATATTTGCTTCTTGTAGAAACTTACTAACGTCATACTCTCTAGGTACGATTTGAATAAGCTTAAATAATCTAAAACTAACCTACAAAAAAAAATTCAATATCGTCTGTCATGGTTTTCTTATCGCATCGTCCCTTCCTAGTCATATACATATATATATATATATATATATATAAATATATATATATATATATCCTTAAAAAAAGTCGAGACTTTTTAGTATTACGAGTTGTTGGCTCTTGGGCTATTTCTGCTTAAAACTACCATGGACAATTTATGCACTTTAGTTAACTTCTAACATGTTACCTTGTAGGGTCTTAAATACGAACTATAACGACACAATAACCACATAAGACATAATAGATATAGGGCATAATATCTCATATGTGACAAGGAGGGAAAATTATTGGCATACTATGACACGTGTGACGGCACATGAAGTCCTGGTGATCTGCCATATCATGATAACGTGCTTGATCCCCACTTAATCCTAATACTTTATCCTATCGGTGCCTTGCCGCTAGTGCAAGTACTACGAGAACGAACGGTGTTATTGAATTGGCTATGCAGTGCGGGGGAACGAATTGCACCACCGCTCCTTAGTGTTACTATTGTACCAGTGAAGGGCATTCTCTTTGCGTGGCCTTGGAGACCACAATTATAACACACATCCGAACCCATCCCACACACTCCCTGCATGTCTTTTTCACACGTCTGCGCAAATGGGGTGCGAAAAACCTTTTTGTTATCTGTTTCACTTGTGGGCAATCTTTTCGGATAGTGACCGCCGAGCCACGCCCAAAACATCATGGGTGCGTAGCGGGCACACCCCTTGATGTCTCTTATTACACTTGCAACAAATAGGATTATGAAAACCCTCTTCCTCACATTGGCACATTTAGCCGGGACATTAGTGGTACTTGAAGCAGGTTCTGATGACCTACAGTCGCAGAATTGAAAAATTAGAACTCTCGGAGTACGAGAGTTCGTCCTCGGGGTCGCATCAATGGTAGCCCTCGGACCCGAAGTTGCCTTCCTCTTAGTAGGCATTTTCTCGAATGAATGCAATGCGCACGAGTCGAATAACTCACGACAACTCTATCCGAAAGCAACACATCAATAATGATTAGTTTACATCTTTCTCATCCACCGAGATGAGGCGTATTTGGCAGAACGGGGAACAACACACGAGTTCGAGTGCTATTGCACGATCTAGTTGAGAAAGAAGTGAGACAATCTTAAATGTCTTGGTGGTCAATTGTTTATATGTGTGCGCGCACACACATATAAAAGTGACCCCCGTTGAACACGTTTCATAGACTCCCTAAGACACTTGAACCTAGACTCGATACCAAGCTTTGTCACGCCCGAACCACGGCACAGGCGAAACACGGCACTCGGTGCCTTACTGCATGTGACCGAGCGAACCATATGGCTTGATGAATCATCATGAGGCATAACATGAGCGGAATATAACGTGAATGCATGATGAGCCTTTATAAAACGTAGTAAGTCATAATACTTAATAAAAATACTTGTTTAAACATGAGTGCGGAAATAACATGAATGAGCCAAAATGGCTATACGACTCCGAATGTCTGACATAACATAATCGACTTGTCTAGTCTATGAAACCTCTATCATGAGTCCGACCGGAAAACATCTTTGCGGGACAAGGCCCCGGATACCTTAGATGCGTAACTAATCATAAAACAAAAGTTGACTAAACCGAATGAGATGGGGCTCGCAATAGGCGATACGAATGTCTTGTCCTACGACGATGTCGTCTGTGTATCGATTACTGCGTCGTGAAATGCGGAACCGGTTTGGACAAATAAAAGGGGACGTCAAAGCACATTGAATATCGGTATGTAAAATCGAATGAAATAACATGGGACATGGAATAACATGATAACCGAAAGCGAAAACACGGGCATGAATATGAGTATGAGCATGAATATATATATATATATATATATATATATATATATATATATATATATATATATATATATATATATATAACATACGTAAAACATGATAAGTAGGAGAGCATTTCATAAACCGACACGTGATATCACCACGTGGGTACGTGGGAGTCGGTCCCTACGCCGCGACCCGTGAGCCCCCATCGATTGCCGGGGTATAAGATGGTATCGTGCACGATGGATCCATTCGGTGTAAAATTAAGGTATCGTCGGGACATGGGTGGAGGGATCCTTGTCTACGGTGACTACGTAGTTTCGGCTATCTCGAGCCTTCTCAGAATTTGTGCAACTCCAAAACATGAACATAATATAGTTGGCTAAGAAGTCTATGATTTTCGTGAATTAACTTGTACTTGTCTTGTAATCATGATTTCACGAAATAACTGTTAACATGGTTTCATGAAATAAATTGTATTTAGTATGTATGTATCTTGTATCATAACATGAAAGTAATTATATAATACGGTTAGATGAAAACTTGTAGATATGTAGGATATTTGAAATAATATCTTATTTAAAAACATGCATGCAAGAACCATGGAATACAAGATATGGGTTTTCATGGATTACGGACGGATTCTCAATAATCATAAAGAAATATTAAGAATTCAATGATGGAATTGTAACAATTCATACATAATATAATCATGGACATGGACCTAGAGTTATCATGAACATGGTATAGAAACCCTAGTTTTAGTAGAGAATCATAATTTATGGGTTATGAGGCGTGGGGGAAGAAACAATGATGTTCCCACACGTAGATAGTAACTCTACATACCTTAGTAATGCTCCAAAACTTGAATTAAAAACTTGAGCTTTGAAGATTTCAAAATCTTGAATTCTTGAACCTTGAGATGGGTTTTCTTGAAAACCCTAGTTTTAGAATGATGATTTCTTGTTTAGATTACAAGGATATATATTAGAATTGACTTGGAATAATTAGAGTAGGCTTACCTTGGTGTTCTTGATGATGGGAGAGAATAGAAGGTCGTTCTAGGCTTGGGGGTGTGAAGAATGAAGTAAAAAACCTTAAAACGAAGTTTTATAATTCTTTATCGGACCATTTTACGCCTATTTTACGTCCCATAAAAGTTTTACGGACCGTATGTCTTACCGTACATTCGTTCCAGTGATTTGGGCTTTACGGGCCAATTTTACGGTCTGAATATACGGCCGTATAATTTTCACGGCCGTATATTCCACGTATATCTGAGAACACTGTTTTAGTAAAATGGGCATAACTTTTTGTACAGATGTCCGTTTGACCTCCATAATATACCGTTGGAAGGTATTTCCAAAGATCTACAACTTTCAAGAAGGAAATTTCCCAAATTCCTTACAGATTTTTCCGTATACTCATTTTAATTGAGACGTGGTGCAAACTCACTTGAAAACACGCTCCGTAGGGTAGCTTCCAACTTTTCTTTGCTCAAGGACTCTTCTCATGTCTTGATTGGGTTTCAAACTCCATTTATACGCTACCCAAATTGGGTTCATTATACCCCTGTCTTATGAGTCAAATCTTAGCCCGAATGCACGAGGTGTTACACCTTATCACTATCATTAAAATCTCCAGAATACAATCGGAGATATTATTACGTCCTCGACACATACATATCACACATTCATTCAAGTCCCTGAAGACAACCAGAGACAACATTTGAACACACGGTCTCATTATAAGCCACACGGCTTCATCCTCGCTCTCACACTCATATTTATTATCATTTTACATTCTTTATAAGTTTTACATTTTCAACTTTATCCCAAACTTTATTACTGATTTTGACATGAATTTCAGTTTTGACGATGAAAAATACAATCTACATACAGAGACACAGCACAAGGTGGAACTTTATCTTACGCGATGAACTGGGCAAATTTGTGAAGAGGAATATCAAACTCACAAGCAAAGGTCACGGATGCACTCTCGAACTCAATTCCGCCTACGTCCACAAACACGTGCTACGTAGGTTAATTTCTCTTTCATATACACCGCTAAAATTCTACTTAATCAACTCCTCTCATAATCTTGTAAGCCTTTTCTATATCCCAGTCTCACCATAATTCAATACTAGGGCAAAAAACGTAGCATCAGGATCGACCCGCTTCTTTCAAACCGCATATAACTTGATTCTCATATAACCGGAGATATGTAGGCAACTCGAGATCGTCGTCCATAATCCTTTCCACTCCATAATATTCTCCACCAATTCTCCTAACCCTTATTTCCTCAAGTTCGTTCGAGTTCGTATTTGTTGGTTGGAACAAAATTGGCTACTACGTCAACTTGGCCTCAAAACTCTTCTCGTCTCGGTCGAAGAGGCATCGTTGACACCCAATTTTATCCCTCCTTATTTCAATTTATTTCACAGGAGCTTCTAAATTTATCGACGAGCTAAACACTTTATTTTCACTATTCTACTATTAACATTACTAGCATTACTTTATCACAACTTTCAAAAATGGTCCGTTGTCATCTCATTTTAGGATGTGTACTTGTTAAATTAATTTTACTTTATTAAATTCTTTACTTTCTACATACTAATTATTAATCGTCTTTATATAGTATATATTGTACTAGTTATTAAATTAGAAGCCCAAAAAATAATTAATATGGGAGAGGAATTTCAGCCAAATAACAGCCCAATCACCCTTTAACAACTTACCCAACAAATCAGCCCACTACCTAATATTACCCGGTCCAGCCCAAACCTTCCAATACCCATTTTGACCCGACCGGCCCATTTACTTGGCATCGTTTGAACCCAAAACGAACCCTAAACAAAAAAATAAGAACACGAGCGCGACCTTCTCTTTCTCTTCTTTCTCTCTCTCGCTCAATCTCTCTCTCCTCCTCATCCATTTGGGCGAAAATCGGTCCCTTTCAACCATGGCGGGTTTGTCACCCCATTTTTGGATTAAAGCCGACCACACACGCCTCTTTCCCTTTCCTTCTTCCTCGGACTTTGAACGATTCGAAAAGGGTTTGGGTTTTTGTCTTCTGCTATTTTACTCGTTTGCTTTCTAAAACGATTTTAATGGTTTTTGTCCATTTACGAAAGAAATCTTTTATTTATCGGCCTTTTTGATTCTCCAAGTACAAGTTTTAAATGATTTTTTCCCATCTTCTTGGTCTCGATTAAGGTCGGAACGAACCTCAACGTTCGATTTTTAGGGGAAATGAATTTGATTTCAAATCCCGCCCATTTTCGAATCGAAAAAAAAAACCTAGTCATATCTATTATAAAGAAGGCTTTAAGTCCTCAGCCGAAAGATGGCTTTTGGGGGGGTCCGTAGCATACCCTAAATTTCGTTCTACTTTGATTTGTTCTTTAGCATTTTTTATAGAAGAATTTCTGGGTTTGGAGTTCTTTTTTAGCAGTTCGCATTTTCTAAAAAAAAAACAACACTGATTAGTTTCTTTTCAATATACGGACCCCTCTTGAATTATTCACATCGCTATCACTATATCTGAAAACACCCATTTGGAGTGTTAAATTATTCATTTTTTACAAATTCGGCTTTTACTTTGGAGTCGAAGTAGATTCGACCCGACGCCCCATTTCACTGTACACAAAACAGGTCAGAAATCCTCCTTCTCTCTTTGCCTTTAATTATGTTCTATGCAGCCTTATGTAGTTAAATTAGTTCATTATTGTTGTCTATTTGATTTGGTATGATGATTAGTTACTTTACTAAGTATGTTTACTAGTTTAGTTTGTTCTAGATATGAGAGTTATATTATGTTTAGATAAATTTGCCTTAATAGGGTCGTATCTATTAGCTTAGTTGGTTGTTAAACATGTTGGTTATAATCAGATTGAATAATGCCCCCTATCGTGTTTAATAGTTAAATCTGTTTGGTGCCTAGATTAGCTTAGTTCAGTAAGTCTTGTATGATCATTTTATCCAGTTAAGCATGATTATGTATTAATTAGCCCAGTTTGTTTAGAATACTTATGTGTTGGTTTGCTTAGCATGTTTACTTGGTGGCTTAGATTAGTTATGTTCCAGTCAAACATGCTTATATGTTGGTTTTTCTTATTGCTGAGTCTCTGGACTATGTCCAAATATCTGATGTTTGGTTAGACCCGTTGCTTGTTTGGGATTTGATCAGTAGTAACGTGGTAAATTTGTTCGGCATGATGTTGTGTCACTTCGTATGTTTGTCCAGCATGTATATCTTTTCGAAATTAAGTCTTGTTGCTATTTTGGAACCTTATTTTGTTGGTTATGTTTCTTGTTTTTCTATATGATATGGGTAATTAATTCTTATTCTTGCTCCCACCATGATTGAGTGTATACTCCACGAACAAAGGTTGGCTACTTTAATTTCCTTTGGTTGTATTTTGTACCTATATGTGAAACTTGAGAAAATTTGGCCATTTACACATCGTACGTATATCATTGCCTCACGGTTGTTTGTTCCTTTTCCTTCTCCCATACAAAGCATATTTGAGTTCTATACTTCCTTAACGAGTTATGATATTTTGTATCAGGTATCTAGATTCGTACTAATCTCTTTTCTTTTGTTTTGTGCATGACATCTCGCGTACGAGTCCAGGGACTCGTCGTCTCCGCGTCGATGTTGGGCCTAAAGCCCAGCCAGTATCTTCTCGTGTCGCCTCGTGTAGCTTTGCGAGAAAAAGAAAAAAAAAAAAAATTGATGGCCAAGCGTAACGATGTGATGTGAGACTGACGGCCCGGCTTAAAATGGGCCAAGCCCATTTGAACTCCTTTACATTTCCACCATTCTATCAACTTTGTCTATTTGATTGTTGGACTAACGCTTCATTTATTTTGTTCTAATCAGCTTAGATGAAGTGTAGGAGAATTAATATGGATAGTTTAGAAATAACGGGTAGTTGATTTAAAAGAAAAACTAACAATTAGTTCCATAGGTCTCATTTCCCTTTTTATGTTAAAATTAGTTGTGGCATCTATAATACTTTTTAGAGTAATTAATTTCCAAATAGCGTGACTATATATTTTGAGCTAAAAGAATCAAGCGTCACAAATTTTGCACTAACGTCAGCTTATTTTGAGAAAAAAAAAACGTACCAGTTTCCATAAACCACGTTCACTTTAGCTTCCTCCTAACATTTGAAACACACATCCCGTTTCTTTTAGTTTATTTATAATTAAACTCTTTTATGTAAACTACTATTTTTCTACAAGTCCTATTTTAAATAGCATTACTATATATCTATCTACAACTTTAACAATTTTTATAAAGATATTTTCTTAAAACACTATAAAATATTACATCACATTCTTAGCCTAATTAAATTTTAGTCCGGTCGGATTAACCATTATTAATGGAACTTAAGGATGCCTTCCCTACAGGTTAGTTGAACATACCTAGAATCACACAGGTTTAAATGAACATTAAAAATAGAGTTGACTTTAGATAAATAACTTTAATAAACCTTGGGTGTCCCCTAATTATATAAATAATTAGGTGGCGATTCTTAACTTTTGAATAATCCTGGAATTACCCCGATGTTATAAACTATTTTGACCCCGGTTAAAATAGGGTGAAACAATTCTCGCTCGAGAATCACGCTTGCAGGTCTTTACAAAAGTCCTTTATCGTCCCTCTGAGGAGTAAAAAGTCTATCTATGTTAGCCACGAAACTACGATAGGTTGCAGTTCTCACTCTGCGGGAAACTCGGGTGGTTACCACCGTCCCAAAGTTTTGCGAAATCAACGGTCTGCAACCTCACTCCTTCGTTTCGTCCACCGAAACCACAACCTCCGTACACGTACGTCATATCCCAAGAAGTTCGACCCCGTGTGCCTATTGAAGTCTCCCGATGAATAACTACCTGGATTGGGCGGTATACACTCACGTCATCCGTCAATCCTACCAAAAATGTTTTCTCCTGCGCCCAAGCCCGGCTGCGGCGCGTAAGCACTAATAATGTGCAAATAAACCCTGCAACACGACCGGTTATTGTCATCAACCTATCCTTTGACCTCTTAACCTTTACCGCCACGATCGCTTAAGCCATTATCTGCAAAATGCACTGCCATTTCCTGTCGTCGACCTGCAGGAACCGTATCTTATACTCGTCCACATCTTTACCTGGATCCTACCCATTTAGTCTCCTGGACCGACGTGCGTATTAATCACCATATTGCTTAAGAATCCTAACTATTTCGATGGACTTCCCGTTGGAAGTCCTAATATTCCAAGACCACTCGCAGGACTAGAGACTCCCTTAACCCACCTACCCAACCCTACTTCGTCGACAACATGACCCTAGTACCTTAGTACCCTTAAACTGGTAAGTAAATGATCTAAGAATATCGTAGACATAGGAAGCAATCATGGTAGTATTAAACCATCAGTAGTTCATTATAGTTCTTTAAAGTTCTCCTGGTGTCTGAGTTGGTAAGGACAACAGGTTCTTTCTTTTTTTTTTGGGCTACACATAATAGCACTATTGAGTAATGGAAAACATTTATTGGAATCTGTGACTTTGTCTAGTGATAGCTAAGTTTAAGTTTTGGATGAGGTTCTTGTGCTATTGGAGGGATGATGTGCTCAACTAGGAATGCTAGCATAGTAGAAAGTCATTGCTTCTCTTGGAAGCTCATCATATTTTCAAGAAGAAGTGCAAATTCTGAAGGAATTTCTGTCTTATGTGGAAGCTAGAAATTCCTTAGTTTTAGCTGGCCTGAAAGAGTTCTCTCTATCTATGGCAAATGAGCTTCACATACTGTCTTTCTAATTTTTAATAATTCATTTGCTTTTGATCAGGTTACTGACCTCATTAAACAAGCGCTGTACGGATAAAAGTGCTGGTTTTCATCTTTCACAGGCCAATATCTCATTGTAAATTGATCTTTGGAATTCAAGTAGGCAAAGAGAGGATGACCTCAGGGCCATCTGTTTATAAGGTGTGAACCTTACCGGAGAAGCAAATTATGTTTCAGACGACACTCTGCATTCAATGCCATGAGAATATTTTTGTTGTGAACCTATTTATATCTTCCATTCAGGATAATCAAATTCCTAGATTATCATTGTTCGACTCATAAATAAACAGATAGCATGCGTCCCAGACCTGCCTCTGATGAATGCCCCAACACGACTGATACATGCTCTGGATCATTATGAGGAGTTTAATTATGATACGAGGAGGCATAATTAACATTTCAAGTGCTTACTCTCACGCGTGAGTAATTTTATATGTTTAGACGTTGGAATTTTTAAGTGGTCTATCATTTTTGGTTGTCCACTTCTGGCATTTTCTGACATTGGCGGATAATCTTGGTACCTGTTGCTTTGATGTGGTAAAACTCTGTTGTTTTGAGGTACTGTTCTGTCATAGCGGAAGAAACATGGTGATACCTTCAGCATCTGATGGGTGCTTATTCTTTTTCAAAAATAAAAAGTAATAAATTAACGCTTGTCACTCTCATCATTGTATTGTCCTTTTTTAAAAAGTGTTGTTGGTTTTACATAATTAGCCCTTAGCTAGCTAAAAATACTCAATGTTCTCGTCTTTATACTTGAAAATGAGACACGTGAAGCATTTGTCAGTAAAATCTTAATTGAAAACGGTAAGATCTATATTTCTTTATATCTTACAACATTTATTTGCATCTCATGTATTCATCGTTGCTTATGTTACATATGAAGTAAAGAAGAGAGCCTAAGTACTGCAATAGTATAGGACTTCTTACATTTGTCTTTGTCAAGTCATCTATCAGGTTACTGAATTCATTGACAAAAGCGCTAAAAAGTAGTGGTCTTTATCTTTCAGGGGTCAACTATCTCAGTTCAAATTATATAATATTGAGAAGCAAGCAAACTCAGGGCCCTCTAAGGTATGGAGCTTTTCCTTACTTCAATTCATATGAGAAGTAAATTATGTTTGACACGAACATCTGCAGTAAATTTACAAATTTTTTTGTTTTGTTTTGCACCCATCTTCCTTTTAGGATAATGAAATTAGAAAAGGTAGTAAATAGTCACTGAATCATGGGAGTTGATGCAAATAGTCATGAACTAACACGGTTAGTCGGATTTGATCTTATTTTGCTAACTTTAAAAACTTATCAATTTGGTATAAGATCTATTTTTTTATACAAACAGCAGACAAACTCATAAACCTTCATGAGTTTGTGAGACCGCTCGGTTTTTTAAAATGACATCATCGGTTTTTAATTTTTTTTTTTTTTTTAACAAAACTGATCTCTTTGAATTCGGTTTTAGTCGATTTTAGCAATATGATCCCGATTCTGCTACTTAAACTAGAGAGATCTTGAGGAAAAAAGTTGAGATTAGATAACGAACTTGAGGAAAAAAGCGGAGAGAGAAATATGGTCGAAAAATGGTTTAACGATTAATCTCTTGATGGTTTTGAGTTTGTCTGTTGTTTGTATAAAAAAATAGTGGAGACCAAATTTGATAAGTTTTTGAATAGTTAAAGGACTAAATCCGGTAAGTGTATAGTTCGAGGGGCCCAATTTTAGGCCTACTCCATAGTTCGAGGGGTATTTATGGTCTTTTCTCATGAAATTCCTATACTATCATTTAGCAACTCATAAAATTCTTTCCTCTACCCTTTGGTAATGGTGCACTTCATGGACGCAAAGAACAATGAAGAGTTAAACAAGCTCAAAAGCAGGCTATACCACGTCAAATCAAGTAAGTTTTGCCGTCGCCTACCTTCAGGTTTACATGTGAGTCCTTTTTATGGCATTCTTATGGAATCCATATCCTTCCGACTTCTTTCTTTTCCATTTACTCTTTTTTTTTTCTTTTTTTTTTTTTTGTTTTTTCCGTCAAGTTATTAGAAATAAAATATGAGATGTTCTATTTCTTCTGGGGCTAACAATTCGTATATTGAACCACATGTGCTGCTATGTTATGCTATAAATTTCTCGTTGATATATCTTGCTATACAAGTATGCTTAGACAGTATTTAATCTGATGTATATCAATGCAGAACAGCAGCTGATGAAACTGATAAGAATGCACAATCCATAAAGTGGTAGACATATGTTTACAACTTCTTGAATAAAAGAAAAAACTAAATACCTTTTCAAAATAAAGACGCTAATGGGATAATGTTCTCGACAAAACTGCTTACGGATCTTAAGATAAAGGGATCAGGGAAAACCAAAGAAGTTGGGGCACCAATAATGCTAGCTGTTGCTAAAACAGCGTTTCCCCACTTTGTCATGTCAATCCTCTCTGTTTCAAGCAAGGCAACTTTCTCTGAACTGGGATAATTAGAGTTGTTCACAAATGTCGTAAAAACCTTGTTAAGGTCATCGTATAGCATATTGACATCTTCACTTCTCCTGCCGCAATGGATAACCAGTTTTTGATAATGCAGTTTGCATTATATTCAGGCTGAAAATACTGTGTTGTATGTGTGGAAGATTCCCAAACTCCTCCTCTCTAAAATTGAAGTAGGTGACAGGTTTGTAAATTGGATAAAGAACCCCATCGAGGAAAATACATCCCTCAGGCCTAACACAGAAGAAATTAGGCGGCATAATGATTTTTCTCCAAGAATTGATTCCTAGAGTTAGAATCCTACTCTTAATCCGCGGTATTCCCTTATTTCTTTTCACGAAAACATGGAGCAACTTGTATTTTTCCGTTACCATATCAAATCCCAGAAAGAATTCAGGGTATTTCTCGGGATTCACAGAGAATGGCAAAGCCTTTATCTCCCCCGTGGCGACATTGTACAAATAAGCTTGAGTATCTTTAAAGCTATACAAACAAACAAGGCCATTGCAATGATTTGAGCAGATACTCATCTCGTCATAGTTGAAATAATGATAAGGCCCTGTGAGTTCTAAAGAACATCCTTCTAATCGTCTTCGCTTTCTTGTAGGATACTTCTTGTAATGAGGACGAAACTTCCAGAAATGAGGTTCTACTTCTAGTTCAAACAAAAGGCGGGCTTGAGAACGAGCTTTGTGCAATTTTGCAAAGTTGGGATGTCCTATCAAGGTGTTCCAGGCTTTAGAAATACACTTGAATCGCATGAGAGACTTGGCAGGAAGCCTTGTTAGGATCTCCAATACTATGTCTTCAGAACAATGCTTCTCCATAATTATGTCTTCGGAATAATGCTTCTCCATTATTGTGCAGAAGGAGAAAGGTGAAATAAAATAAACCTTTGTACGTTAATTTTGCCACAAGTTATATAGCATACGTTTTCAGTATTTGGGTTGGGTTCTCATGAGGGATTTAGGGCAAGTTCTCCATACTTGTACTTTAACTTTTATAGCTAAAATTTAAGAAAAGAATATTAAAGACAATAGAATCCTAATTGTATTCTAATCAAATTAATTATTTCCTTTTGTGACGTAGAATTTATTCCCTTTTTACATAATCTATACCATATTAAAAGCTCGAAAAGTCTTAAAAATGTTAATTGAATTTTTTGGCCTTCGTTAAAAGGCTCAATTATAGACAGAATTGTCATTTACTATTAGCTCAACAATAGACAGAATTGTCATTTACTATTTTTCTCAAATTATTATTTACTTATATTCCTACTATTATCCACTTTGACGTTTTATTTAAAGAATTTCGATCAATCAACAAAAGGGAAAAAAAAAGATTCGTATAAATTTTATTACTTTTGATCCACATAAGGATTCTCATTCCTACAATTTTGTTTAAAACTTTGTTACCAAGAGAGTAATAAGCCATAAATAATATTTAATTATTCAAATGAATATTAGCATAAAAGATTCTGCTTGCATCGATTAAACATTTATTTACTCAAAGTATATGGGGTTTGCGCGGGGGCGCGCCCAGGGAGGGGGGGGTTGCTGGCTGCGGGAAGAGTTCTACTGCTAAAAGGAAAGGAAAGGACAGATTTTGCTACCTAAAAGGAATGTAAATTGATCAAATTTTTTCTTGCCGTAGACTTAGAGGACCTCTTGACTTCTTCCACTACCTAAAATTTAGGATTTCAATTAATTTGTTCAAATCCTTTTCTTACTAGAATTAAATAGTACAATTAAAAAACCTCATATGTTGGAAATCGAAAGTGGGTAGAATATGTACTACGGACAAACAAAGAACTGAAGAATGACTATTACGGAGCAGTTGATTTTTTTAATCTTTTTTTCCCGACTGGTTTAACTAATAAGGACTCTTTAATAAACAAAATTATCATTTACTATTTTCTTAATACTTGGTAATTCGAAATTAATGATTTTTTTGTTATTAAGTCTTTCCTTATTTCAACTAGGTAAGAAGATCTAATATTTTACACTCCTAACTCAATTACAATATTACCTTATACTAGTCTCTATAAACGTGATTTGCGCGTTATTCCCTGACAATCTCGCTCGTCGTAAAAATTATTAGGTAATAATAATAATGAACTCACGTAATATACTCATACGATATTATCAATACATAGTAGCATATTATCAACACATAGTAGCAATAGTTGTTAATAATAATAATAATGAAAATAATAATGAACTCACCTAATATACTCATATAATATTATCAACACATAGTAGTAGAGTTGTTAATATAATAATAATAATAATAATATATATATATACACTTACAAACAACAACTCAATAATTCACAAATCAAGAATCAATCAGAGAATGTGCCATGCAATGACATGAATAGCAATTCAAATGGAGTGCCACGAATGCAATCGTCTTGCTATGTAAATGTTATGAAATACGGTAGTCACCTCTCATGCTCCATTCTCGTACACACGTACTATGGCAATGCCTCGTAGTCATGACCCATGGGGGGACAAGACATGTACCACTCGTGCTCTCGTGGCAGTAAAACTTCGGAGGCTATCAATTACTCTCGATCTCCTAAGAAAGAACTGGAGTCTCTCAATCATATTCAATCTCAAGCCAAAGACCTCGGAGTCTCGATCACTCAATCTCCGGAAGACCTCGGAGTCTCTGTCACTCTCGATCTCGTGAAAACCTCGGGTCTCTCTGTCCTCTCGTCTACGGCAAAGACTTGGTCTCTCAATCACTCTCCCTCACCATTAGGACAACATAAAAGTAATATGGAAGATGTCATGTGATATCGGTCTCAACTATATCACCAATATGCAATAAACAAGTACAAGTTGTATTATTGTCCATGGCTCAATAATCAATATTACCCTTCCCTTTCATAAGGTGAGTGAGCTAGTATGTGATAAAGATACAACTAGGTGATAATTATATCAAATAGCACATAGAATATGGGATCATGCCTCGTAGAAATCAACCTCAATAATCACCCATGATCATAGGTTCCATAGATTCATACTAGGAAGTGCGATTCAATATTCGGTTTTCCATAGATTAACCTTCCTCTTCCATATGACCGGTGAGATAACAAGAGAGAAATTATATTAAGTACATGAAATCACAATACGGTGACAAGCTCACATAACAATATCGCAATAATGGCGACGCCCACGTAACGTGTCACAATAATGGCGATAAGCCCACGCGTAACGGTGACAATATCAACTAGATGGAATTTACCTCCCACACATGCTCGAAGACCTATCATGCTTTCCCCGTCAATCACTACTATCTACATACGTTTCTTCACTTAGCAGTCTAGACATAAAGTAAGCCGTAACCTACCTCAATGCCGAACGGTGTCACGAACTTTCACGTAAAGCTTTTCCTTACGAAGTGCTTCCCGAACGGACACGACCTATCAAATATATAATCTACGTTAGAATACGAATCCAAGAGCGCCCATATTGCCATACTTATATTCGAAACCCAAAAACGCACTCCAAAAAGTGGCCTTGGTCCCACAAGGGCAGATTTGGAATTTTATTGAAAAATAATTTCACTCATTATCTAAGGATCATATAATTCGCAAGATCTCCCTCTTAAATAATTCATAATCACAACAACTCCAAATTAGTTCCTAATCACAACAACGACACCAACAACCTTATGTACATCTAATCCATAAGAACATAGCACCATAACAATCCTCATAATTCCACAAAATCCAATTCATATCTCAATAATTTCATATAAACAACTACAGCTTTAAATATCAAGATTCCTTCACTCTTAACACATAATCAATGACAACAACAGCAATGTAATAAAATATGTTCCGACAAATCTAGCCATAAATATCTCAAGTACCCCTTCAAATAGTCCACAAACAGCCCATGAACCAACAACAACATTATATACGATTTACGGTATAATTTTCGTATTTTCTCGTCTCGTGATTTAGTCATGACTTCAGTGAATTTAAATATACTTAGAAGAGGATAATTCTTACCCTATGTGCCAAGAAACACTCTTCTTCCACATTACTTCACCTTGAATAAATTCCAAATTCAACAACACGACCAAACGGAACAATGAGATCCAAGTTGAGAGCATAATTCCTCCGTATTTTTCCCCCTTTTGTTATTT
>NW_026725322.1:0-6299 GCF_029784015.1 Lycium ferocissimum
CACCATGTTTAAAGGCAAGTCATACGATCTTTTGCACTCCTTATTTCGACGATCTTATTTACGTATTTCATGCTTTACATTCTCGTACATATTCGATCGACCCCTTCTTCGGGGCTGCGTTTCATACCAGCAGGTACACGATGAGTAGAAGATGTTAGTAGAAGACGTTCCACTGGATTGGCGAGCTCCTTTCCTCCGAGGCGCTCGAGTCGAGTGCTTTTGTTATGGTATCGGAGTTATGTTAGAGACTTTAGAGTGTATCGTGTATATAAGATGTCGTTTGTAAGGTTGTTAGTAAGCGATGTATCATTACGCATTGTGTTACAAACTTCATGTGTTTCTGATTTTGTTTGATTGAAAACATGTTTTTCGAGAATCGTACATTATGTATTCATGTCATGAACTAAGGGCCCGTGTGATTACGAGTGTTACGATAGTCGACGGTTCGCTCGGCGCTAAGTAAGGGTCGGGTACCCATCGCCTCACTCATCGGGAATTGAGGTGTGACGTTGATTTCTTCGGAGCGTCCGTTAGCTAGAGAGGTTCAGACTCTGGCTAACAGTTTTGTGGGGTGTTGGCTTGTGTTGAGGCTCAGTCATCGTTTTTGGAACAGATCAAGGCTAAGCAATTTGAGGATGCTAAGTTGTGCAAAATACATGACAAGGTGTTGCATGGTGAGGCCAAGGAGGCCGTGATCGATGAGGTAGGTGTCCGCATTGGGGTGAGTTTGTGTGCCACGTGTGGGTGATTTGTTAAGACCATTCGATCGAGGCTCATAGTTCGAGGTATTCTATTCATCTTGGCGCTACTAAGATGTATCGCGATTTGAGACATCATTACGGTGGACTAGGATGAAGCGTGATATAGTAGAGTTTGTCGCTCGTGTTTGAATTGCGCACCGTGAACTATGAACATCGAAACCGGGGGTACACTCGGAGGATGCCCTTCCGAGTGGAAATGGGAAAGAATAGCCATAGATTCCGTGGTTTGTCTTCCGAAGACGCTAGGGAAGTTTGATTCTACACTCGGGTTATTTTTGACAAAGTTGAGTGTCCGCCACTTTATTTCGGTGAAGATAACTTATGATGCGGAGAAATTGGCTAAAATCTACATCCGTGAGGTGCTTAGGCTTCACGGGTTCTTATCTCCATTGTGTCCGACAAAAGCTGAACGTTCCATCCATATTTTAGGAGTGTTTGCATGAGGAGTTGGGTACAAAGTTGGATCTTAGTACAGCTTTCCACCATCAAACTGACGGGCAGTCTGAGCAGACTATTCAGGTTCTTAAAGATATGATTCGTGCGTGTGTGATTGTCACGACCCACCCGAGCACTTAACATACTTTCACATCATATCTAGGGGAGCCACATAGCTAAATCATGCTTTCATTCATCATTCATGTTAATCCCATTGGGCGACAATTCACTTATATCGTCATTAACGACTATGCCCATATAAATGTACGTAAGCCATCGGGGTAACAAATAATATCCCAAAATATAGGCGGGGCCAAACATATCTAACCATATACACATATGTGTATGAGCTTCTAAGAAGAATACGTCATATCATATGGGCGAGACGAGGACCCCGCGGGTGCCCATAAATATGTACACAAAAGAATACATACCCAAAAAGGCGTGACTCGAATGAGATGGAGCTCCGGCTATGTAGTCTGAGAAATATAGCTATAGATCCAAGTCTGTCTCCCTGGCATTACACGGGCATGACGCGAAGTCCACAAACAAAGGACGTCGGTACGAAGAATGTGCGAGTATGTAAGCATGATCAACCTTGATATAAGAGCATAATAGACAACATGAAATGCTTGTAGGATGGAGATAATAGTATCATCGTCATAGCACTTACTTGCTTTCCATAGGGACATTCCATTTCTATTGCGTATCCGTGTACATGCATCCATATCCCGTACTCATTGCTTTTCGTATCCATTTGTATTCGTATTCATATTTCCATTCATACTCATATTCATACCATTTACGTCTCATACACATTGTATATATATAGCCTTTACATATACTTAGCATATTCGTACTCATATTGATGTCATATACATAGGCACATATAGCATACCCGACACGAGGTTCGGTGTTTCACGTATTTGTACACGAGCTCGGTGTTATCCCGTACCCATCTGCGGTGGTGCGCGCGCATCATCATATATAGATATATACATATTCACTATATTCTACCCGGCCATATAAGCTTGAGGTTTACATGGCAGCCATACGCGGCACATATACATATAAGCATCTTTAGCATTATTACTATTTTTCGTTCATCACATCTATCCTTGAAGGATTACTCGTCATATAAGGAACTTAGTACAATCGTATCATATCGAGAATCATAAGCTTAGCGACTTTTAGAGATAGGATCATTGAAGAATATCGTAGGCTACGCCCAGAAGGGATAGATATTTGGCCAAAGAACCATGCCTTATGAAAGAAGGTTAGCCTTACAAACCTTTCCGTTCAACTATTCTATCACTTGTCGTTCTTCTTCAATGCTCACGCTTCTACCTTCATTAGAGTGCATACTAACATTAGAGAATTGATAGCTTAGCATTCATG
Source organism: Lycium ferocissimum (assembly GCF_029784015.1). NCBI lineage: Eukaryota > Viridiplantae > Streptophyta > Magnoliopsida > Solanales > Solanaceae > Lycium > Lycium ferocissimum. The sequence goes on from NW_026725322.1 coordinate 2,595, forward strand.
ACTAAAGCTAGGAAAAATTGGACGACATCTCCTTTATTTTGACTTCCTCCATATCGTATATCAACTCCCAAACATCAATAATAATATTCACAAAAATATCATCACAATAGCCTTTATTCAACTACGTTATCCTTACTTCTTAATTCACTTCAATTCATCCATATTCATGGTCATATCACACAATTTCGTTCATTCATATACAAGGTCTATTCCATGTTCGCAATATCATTTATAACATGATTATAATCATAATGTATTAAGAATCATATTCAGTCAAACATTTACTCAAAGGTGACACTATTCCCATATTCATGACCATTCTATTTCCTTATATAATCCAAGTGTTTTAGCTTTCAAATACCTTAAACAACAAGGAAATGTCATAAAACACCTTAGATGGTGTAGGAATGAACCTTGGGTGCAAACAACACCACTTGAGAAAAACCACTAGTTTCACGCTTCACTTGGATTTCTTGTTTTGGATGAACTTTAATGGGTTTCTTACATGTGATTCACTTAGTTTGATGTAGATGATCACTAATATCTCTTGAATTGTGTGGGAGAAATGTTCTAGAGTTCTAGAAAGTGAAAATATGGAAATAGGAAATAATGAACTTGGTCCCCTTTTTAATAACTCGGGGGAAAATCGATGCCGCTCGGGACATTATACGGCACGGACATATACGGTCCGTATAGCTACGGTCCCGTATAAGTGGCTAGTGAAATGGGACACGCGCTTCAAACTCTCGTCTACGCATGACCATTATACGGTCCATTATACGGTCATTGTAAATTTATACGGTCCGTATAATTGACCGTATAATCCCACCCCGATGTGAGGGACCTTGCTTGTGATGGTCCTGCGGTCCGTTATACGGTCCGCGTAACATTATACGATGCGCTATATTGGGCGTATACGTCGGTCCATGATCTTGCTCTTGTCCTTCGTTCTATCTCAATCCTTATGGAACCTTCTTAACACTTGTTTATCACCTCATTAACAATCTAAGGGACGTTATAACTCTTCTCCAAATCGTCATTTGTCATCATTAACTCGTTACTGCGTAAATCTCTTCCGATACATATCATGAGCCTTGCCACCTTCTCTTAGCGACTTTCTCGTCTAACATCGAATGTCTTGAAATCTTACTTAAGGTCATCAAATGTCACCTCTTTACTTATTGAAACACGAATTATTACTTCGTACTCTTCGTTAGTCTATTCACTTGTGCGTCACGCCAATGTTTTCGAGTGTATTATTTAGCCTTTAGAATATTCGTCTTCGAATGCTAAGCACTCGGGAGTTCTACAAAAATTTCGCCGAGTTTTCCCTATAATATGGCACTACCATCGCATCGCGACCCATGTACGCAAGTGCCTCACGGAATGACGTAATAGTAATAGAATTTGGCCACACCGACCCAAATGCATAAAAAGGAAAAAATACATACCTTATGATCTTGATGTCTCATCTTGGCCCTCTTCGGGGCTGAAATAAGTGCTTAATTACTTGGATCTCGTGATTTCTTCCGCTTCCCATGTCATTTTTTTCTCGATTGTTATTTCTCCACAAAATCTTAATTGAGGCCACTTCTTTGTTTCTAAGCCTCTGTACTTGCCTATCTAATATGGCCGGTGCGTATTTCTTCATAAGTTAACTTTTACATCACTTGAACTTGTCATTCTTGGGACGTCTATTGGGATCTCCAACGCATTTACGAAGCATCGAGACATAGAAAAAATGAATGTTGACTCCAAATCGGGGAGGTAGATCTAATTCGTGGCTCCTTTGCCTGCAACGTGCACAATTTCATGAGCCCGATGTGCCGGGGACTTAACCCTTTTACGAAATCTCGTAACGCTACATTGGCGACACTTTCAAGAATACCCAATCACAACTTGGAACTCTAAGTCCCTTCGACGATTATCTAGCATAGGACTTTTGATGACTTTGAGTGCTAACAACGATCTTGTATGAGCTTAACCTTCTACCGCATGGCTTGTTGGGCCAAGTACGCTATCTCAATTTAGTCTCTCCTACTTCAAACCACCCAATTGGGGATCTACACTTTTGCCCTTATAAAGCCTCATACGGTGCCATTTGGATGCTAGAATGGTAACTATTATTGTAAGCAAACTCAATACGTGGTAGTGATCATCCCATTACCTCAAATCTAACATACGTACGTAACATATCCTCAGAGTACGAATGGTACGTTCGGCTTGTCCATCGTGCGTGGATGAAATGCGCGTGCTAAGGCTCACATGAGTCCCCAAACCCTCTTGGAAGGACTTCCAAAAATTAGCCGTAACGGAGTTCCTCTGTTTGAGATAATAGATCTTGGAACACCGTGAAGTCGCACTATCTCTTTAACATAGAGCTTTGCATAATCTTTCATACATACGTCGTTACGGCGGTAAGAAATAGGCGACTTAGTGAGTCATCCTCAATCACCCATATGGAATCATACTTACGTCGAGAATGGGGCAAGCCGTAATAAAGTCCATGTTAATTACTTCCTCCAAGTTGGGATTTCGTAAGCGCAACAATCCGCCGAGCTTTTGGTGTGATCTTCACTTGCGACGAGTTGGGACATTGAGTTACAAATTCGCTATATCTTTCTTCATCCCATTCCACAATACATAGACTTAAGATCATGATACATTTTCGTTGCTCGGGGTGGACGAATAACGGGAACAATGAGCTTCTCTCAATATTTGGTGGCGTAACCACCCACGATTAGGAACACATAATCTACCTCGGCATCGGAGAACTCCGTCTCCTGAGATCTCAAATGATGACTCCTCTTTCTGAGGGAGTGTATCTCTGTAATGCATCAGCATGGGATCATTTTCATTGAACAAGAAACCACATTAAAATCATGTCATCTTCCTAATTAAGATCACAGCCATGTATCAAATTAATACGAGACGACTTATAAAAGTTATGGTCATTAGGCATTATAGAGTTTTTCCGGAATAGAAACTTTCATGTATCATTTACTACCCGATCATATAGAAAGCTCAAGGGCGATAGCTCGACTATTTTAAGAATTCTAATATCAAGAAGTGAATAAGAATCATAAAACATGCTCGGAACTTATGAATAGAATTACCCCAAAGCTCATATCATTTCTTACTTACATCTAGGACATGCCAAAAGAAAGAAAGGATAGGCTTTACATACCTTTAGCGTTTACTCGCAACACAACACGTATACGGCCGATAGTGTCTCGACCTATATTAAGACGTCAAAAACTACGATTAAACTACGAAGAGATTCAAAACGTATCCTAACGTTAATAATTCCTTTCGAGGTAATTAGACGACGTTTCGCATATTCAAACCAACTACATACGAACAGCCAACATCACTACATCATTCAGTATCAGCTTTGAGAATATCCAAGCATGACTCGAGGACACTCCGGACAACACTCTACAACATGACAACACACGATACAACATATAATCTTCCAAATTCATGAATTATACCAATAACCACACGTTAACAACATCATTCACATAGATGCAAGAAACTATATTAACATCTATTAGCTTCTACAACGCCCACAAACAATTACAACTCCAACTTGAACCATTAAACCCTTCATTCTCATCATAAAATCCATAACAACAACAACAAAACTAAGTAAGATTAGTTCATCCTTCCTACCAAAGCCCCCCAAGGCCTCCCCAAAACCCA
>NW_026725323.1:0-13014 GCF_029784015.1 Lycium ferocissimum
TGCGAAGATATATTAAAGGCTGAGATGCTGTGATAAATCAAAACTTGCATGAAACTATATATAATAGGCTAAATGTGGGTGTATGGGGTGCGGAAAAAGTTGATAAAATTTCCTAAAAAGAAAGTTAAATAAATATCCAAAGCATTATTCTGGATCATTACACCATAGTCCATAAAGGCATGATTTGGCTTGCACAATGTAACTGTGGAAATTGTGAAGAAGAGACTGATGAAACATATATTGAAGGCTGAGATGCTGTGAGAAATCTGAAGTTCAATGAAATAAGTGATTAAAGGTGGGTGTGGAGTGTGGAAAAGGTTTATACGTACAAATATCCAGAGCATTTTGGATAATTACACCTATAAAGGTATGATTTGGCTTATCTACCTGGAATCTTAAGCAACACAATCTAGATAACATGGTCCTCTAGATGGAAAATTAAATCAGAAAAGTTATTCCCTAATATATTGTTATTTGACAAAAATATTTCTATTCTTTTCAGTTTCGTATATTCTTCCTAATATATATATATTCACAAAATAAATAGGAATTTCTTTTGTATGAAGTCGGTGAGGGCTCCAAAGCAACGAGCACGTTGGACAAATTCTACGATTGTAAAATACAAAGAGATATCATATATATAAAGAAACAAGTCTTAGACCCTTGTCACCTAGTGGCATGTTTACGGTCGTTCAAGCCAAGGTCAAAAGCAAATGATATCATTAGTGGATTGAGCCATTATAAATAATATCAAAACTACTCATTGTGCGACCATAGGCTATGGTGGCAAAAATTAGCGTTCAGCGAGTTTAGGCAAATATCACATCTTTATGATGATGACGGGAAAATCTCTGCGAGGACAGTGAGTCCCTAAGGGTGGGAGCGGGGGGGGGGGGGGGGGGGGGTTATATCTAACACAATACATAAATTCCGTATCGACACACACACATTAGATACGGGGAAGTAGAATAGATTTATGTTTGGCTCTTGAGACGAGGTGCAGCCTTACCTGGTAGGTATGTAAGAATTCTCAAAGGCTTGTGCAGTCTTACATTTGTGTATGTTTGCTTGTTCTGATGATTGATAAAGTTTTTCGTTCACCAAAAAAAAAAAAAAAAAAAAAAAAAAAAAAAACATAAATGTTATGATTTCTTCGGCGGATAGCTCATATAAGATGTCTAATAATTATAATAGAAAAAACATACATAATCTATATATACATATTTCTCTGTAATCCAGAGGGATTGTCACAAAAATAATATATCTCAGGTAATTATTAATAAATATTAAAGAATGTATTCCCTTTATAATTACTGAGCATTCAGTTTAGGGGAAATGAATGATAAATAATAGTAAGGATGAAATCAATTAAAGCCGCCTTTAATCCAATCCCAATCTTTTACCTTGTGAATAGATCATTGTAATAGCATCTTCCAACAAAGAAAAATCAGTATATCTAGCTGAGTAAAACATATTCGCATCAATCTTTATATAAAAGGTGTCCATCATACTACTATCGTCTTAACCCGTACACACATATAAACTCCATACACACACACATGTACATATATATATATATATATACACAAGCCCTCGCGGCGGCAAAAGAATAATATACAAAATATACATCGAGGGTCACATAACATCCACTACCCACATACGAGTATCTACGAGCCTCTAACTGAAACTCTGAAGTCATGAAGATGGGACAGGACCCCACCATATCCAAGTATATACACAAAAGAATATATCAGAAACGGCACCTCCGGTCTATGGAAGTGCTCCTGTGCAAGCTGATCTGGCTCCTAGGAGGCTGGGTCGTCTTCCTGTCTACCTGTGGGCATGAACACAACATCCAAAAGAAAAAAGGATGTCAGTACGAGCAATGTACTGAGTATGTAAGGCATGCATCATAAAATAACAAGGGAACAAGAAGATAAAATAAAGATAAGAAGATAACCGGTGACTGCTTGCCTCTTAAGGCGGAGTCATGCATGCATACTCGTAAAATATCATCATATCATGTATTGTTGCGGAACGTGCAGCCCGATCCATATATCATCATATATCAATATATTGTCGTGGAACGTACGGCCCGATCCATTACCCATATAGCCCGCGTCCGGGATGATATCATAAGATACCAGCTGATCAGGTGGCTATGCGTCTATAGCGCCTCACCTTTCCCCATGTCCCCTATATACATATACATATCATATATATATATATATATATATATATATATGCATGCATGAGAGCCCAAGTAAAAGTGCGCTCTATCGGAGTGACGTAAGGTCGTGAACCTCCGATTATATTATGGCGTCATCATCATCGCTATGTCTCACCTTGAAGGAACTAATATCATGAGGTGAGACAACAACGAAGAATAGCATCAATGAAATCATAAGCATAGAAACATCGACATCATGAAGTCATCATTGTCATCTTTATCGTTATAGAACGTATCTCGTAAGAAGCTCTCAAAGTTCTTCAAACTTCATCTTTAGGGATATAAGAAGGTCATGGAAGTATAGGAAGAAATTATGAAACAAGAGTCATGCCTTTGAAGGAAAGGGGATAGCCTTACATACCTTTGTATCTCCTTAACGATGTCGACTAAGAGCTCTCCTTCCGGCTTACAATTCTACATACAAAGGGGTTCGTACGAAGGTTAGATTGTTGAAGGTATACTTAAGCCTGAACTAAAGCGAATAAGGCTAACGAAAATTGGGCAGCATTTCGTTTGTTTCAACAACTTTCCCTCAAATAATAAAACAGCTCCCAAACAATACAACGACACCCATAATATCATAATACGTAAATTTCCTCAAGTTAAACATTATTCAACTTCCAAATTCATTTCAAGATCCTCCAAACCATAACTATAATACAACTATCATGTTATCGTTCACATAATACTTCCTCAACATCATTATACCTTTCATAATAAGATTATACTCATATTATACCATGAATCATAACTCAAACTACTTTCAACCAACATACCATTATTTGCATACTTAAGCTCCTATTCCATACTTGTTTCTAATTCAAGTTCTTCAACTACTCAACACCATTACTAACATGAAATAATTGTAAAACTCACCTTTGTTTATGTAGAGATGATCTTTGGATGAGAATACTCCACTTGAGAAGAACTCCACTTCAATACCAAAGAGATTCTCAACTTCTATCAACCCTTAGGAAGCATTCACACCCTTGATTCTACCAACTTTTGATGTTTGATCCTTGATTTCCCTCTTGGATATGTATTAAGTGTGATATGGAGAGGGTTCTAGAGGTTTTAGGAAGGTTGGAGAAGTGAGAAGTGAGAAAAAAGAAGACGAAACCGTGCATATATAAAAATTGCACTCGGACCCGACCCGAAATATACGGTTCACTATACGGACCGTACAATTTATACGGTCCGTATATTGGACCGTATGTTTCCTCCAAAAGGTCACCCTTCACTGGAAGGGTTCTACGGTCAGGTATACGGGCCGTATAAAATATACGGTCCGTATATATGACCGTATAATCCCCAATTTTTTTCGAATTCGTTCTCGTCGCTTCGTTTGATCTCGAATCCTTATGGAACCTTCTTGGTACTTGTGTAACACATCCTTAACGATCTAACGGACATTATAACTCATCCTCAAGACCTTACTAAATATTCGTTAGTTCGACACCCATGAAATCTTCCCAAACATAACTTATACTCCACTTCCTTTGACGAACCTAGTTTCACCAAGTCCTATGACTTAAAAATCTTATCGTATATACATTAAGGCTGCCAATCACCCTCTTGTAGTCGTGAAGGTCTCGTGTCCGACTTAACTGACGTTAGTCTATTCACGACGCAACGACATGAAATTGCCGAGGTGTAACATCCTCCCCCCCTTAAGAACATTCGTCCTCGAATGTTAAATTCTCGGGAATTCTACGAAAATTTTGCCAGAGTTTCCCCTGTAATTTGGCACTACCATCCTGTCACAGCAACCCAAAATAACATCGCCACACAGGGCTACAACATCAACAATAAGAAATATGGCCACACACGACCCAGAAGTAATAAAGTAAAACATTTCATACCTGGGAGCACTGATGTTTCATCTTGAGTCTCCTCTGGGGGTGGAAATAGATGCGGATATTTAAACTTCATAGCTTCTTCCGCTTCCCAAGTCATCTCCTCTCTGTTATCATTCCTCCATAAAACTTTAACTGAGGCTACCTCTTTGTTTCTAAGCTTCCGCACTTGTCTATCTAGTATGGCAACAGGCACTTCTTCATAAGCCAATTTTTCAGTGACTTGAATGTCGCTTGCGGGTACTATTTTGGTCGGATCTCCAACACATTTACGAAGCATCGATACATGGAAGACTGGATGGACTGAGTTCAGCTCTGGGGGTAAGTCCAACTCATAAGCTACTTGGCCCACTCTGCGTACGATCTTGTAGGGCCCAATGTATCGAGGACTGAGCTTACCTTTCTTACCAAATCTCATTATCCCCTTCATTGGCGATACTTTCAAAAATACCTAGTCATTGACCTGAAATTCCAAATTCCTACGGCGATTGTCCGCATAAGACTTTTGGCGGCTTTGAGCTGTCACCAACCGGTCTCGGATAAGCTTAATCTTCTCAACCGCTTGTTGGATCAATTTTGGGCCTATTAATTGTGTTTCTCCCACTTCAAACCATCCGATAGGCGACCTACACTTCCTCCCATATAAGGCTTCATAAGGGGCCATCTGAATACTGGCATGATAACTATTGTTATATGCAAATTCAATAAGTGGCAAATGATCCTCCCAATTACCACCAAAGTCCAATGCACAAGCCCGCAACATGTCTTCTAAGGTTTGAATAGTGCGTTCAGCTTGTCCATCGACTCCGCGGGTGGAATGCAGTGCTAAATTTCACTTGAGTGCCCAATCCTTCTTGAAAGGATTTTCAGAATTTAGCTGTGAATTGTGCTCCTCTGTCAGTAATAATAGATATAGGAATGCCATGAAGCCGCACTATCTCTTTGAGATACAATCTAGCATAGTCCTCTGCTGAATATGTAGATCTGACCGGTAGAAAATGTGCTGATTTCGTGAGCCTGTCAACAATCACCCAAATGGAGTCGTATTTATGCCGAGAACGAGGTAATCCAACAACAAAATCCATATTGATCGCCTCCCATTTCCAAGTTGGAATTTCCATTTCTTGCAAGAGCCCTGCTGGTTTCTGGTGCTCAATTTTTACCTGTTGACAGTTTGGACATTGAGCCACAAACTCGGCTATATCTCTCTTCATTCCTTCCCACCAATACATTAGTTTGAGATCATGGTACATCTTTGTCGCTCCCGGATGAACGGAATAACGGGAGTAATGAGCTTCTTCCAGAATCTGACGACGCAGTCCCGCAACATCCGGAACACATAACCTGTTTCGGTACCTGAGAATCCCATCTGCAGAGATCTCAAATGGTGACTTCTCTTTTTGGGAACGTGCATCTCTATAATACCTCAATTTGGGATCCTCGTATTGACGCCTTTTTACTTCTGTGTCTAGGGACGAAGCAGCTGGGTTAAGCACATTAACTCCTGTGTTGCCCGAATCCATTAAGCGAACTCCTAGGCTAGCTAGTTGGTGGAGCTCACGAGCTAATTCCTTCCTTTCTGATGGAACATCACTTCGACTACCCATGGACTTACGGCTGAGAGCATCAGCCACCACATTTGCTTTACCAGGATGGTATAGAATATTTACGTCATAGTCCTTCAATAGCTCTAACCATCGCCTCTGACGCAGATTCAATTCCTTTTGCTTGAAAATATATTGAAGACTTTTGTGATCTGTGTAGATGTCCACATGGACACCGTATAAATAGTGCCTCCATATCTTTAGAGCGTGAATGACCGCAGCTAATTCAAGGTCGTGGGTCGGATAATTCTTCTCATGTTTTCGCAGCTGCCTAGAAGCATAGGCAATGACCTTGCCGTGCTGCATCAATACACAGCCTAACCCGACACCAGAGGCATCACAATACACCACATAACCTTCTGATCCTTCTGGAAGTGTCAGGACTGGGGCTGAAGTCAACCTGTCTTTCAGCTCCTGAAAGCTCCGCTCACAAGCATCTGTCCACTGAAATTTAGCAGCTTTCTGTGTTAGCTTCGTCAACGGTGCTGAAATAGAGGAAAACCCTTCCACAAATCTCCTGTAATACCCTGCCAATCCCAAAAAGCTACGGACTTCTGTAGGTGTTGTAGGCCTTGGCCAAGTCTTCACAGCCTCGATCTTTTGGGTGTCAACCCGAATACCATCGGCTGAGATGATGTGGCCCAGAAAAGTTACAGAGTTCAACCAGAATTCACATTTTAAAAATTTAGCATATAATTTGCGAGCTCGAAGAATTCCAAGGACAATACGCAAATGTTCCGCATGCTCTCCCTCTGATTTAGAGTATACCAGGATATCATCGATGAATACAATTATAAATAAATCCAGGAATGGCTTGAACACATCATTCATCAGGTTCATGAACACTGCTGGAGCGTTGGTCAAGCCAAACGACATCACCCGAAATTCATAATGACCATATCTGGTTCTAAAAGCCGTCTTCGGAATATCTTCTTCTTTGACTCTCACTTGATGGTATCCTGACCTCAGATCTATCTTGGAAAACCACTTGGCTCCTTGCAATTGATCGAATAAATCGTCGATCCTCGGAAGTGGATATTTATTCTTTATTGTCACCCTGTTCAACCGCCTATAATCGATACACATCCACGGGGATCCATCTTTCTTCCTTACGAATAGGACAGGTGCTCCCCATGGCGATGAACTGGGCCTAATAAATCCCTTCTCGAGTAAATCTTTCAACTGTGCCTTTAATTCTTTCAGTTCTGCAGAGCCATTTCGTAGGGGAGGGATAGATATTGGCTCGCATCCGGCAATACATCGATAGTGAATTCAATCTCCCGTTCGGTGGAAGACCGGAAGCTCGTCCGAAAATACATCCGGAAACTCGTTTACTACCGGAATGCATTGAAGAGTCGACGGTTTTGCTTCCGTGTCATGAACTCGAACTAAATGATAAATATAGCCCTTGGCAATCATCTTCCTTGCCTTGAGGTAGGAAATAAACCTGCCTCTTGGAGATGCAGTGTTACCCTTCCACTCTAAAACTGGTTCTCCCGGAAATTGGAACCGGACCACCTTGGCCCTACAATCTACATTTGCATAACAGGAAGCTAACCAGTCCATGCCCATAATGACGTCGAAATCCAGCATTTCCAATTCAATCAAATCAGCTACAGTGTGTCGGCCACACACTACAATTACACAGTCTCTATACACTTGTCTGGCTAATACTGGATCACCAACTGGAGTGGACACTTCAAAAGGTTTGATTGGCTCGGGTTTTATCCCGATACGACCAGCGATGTAAGGAGTAATATATGACAAGGTAGAGCCCGGATCAATTAATGCATAAACATCATAAGAAGATACTGTCAATATACCTGTTACAACGTCGGGAGAGGTCTCCAGATCCTGTCGTCCGGTCAGTGCATAGATACGGTTCTGGGGACCGCTCGAACTAGAGGCTCCTCCTCTGCCTCTGCCACGGCCCGCTGAAACCTGGGAAGCCTACCCTACGGGGCGCACGGACGACGAAGAACCTGCTGCTGAACCTGTAGGCTGGGCCTCATCTCGCCGCTCCTCAATGGACAATCACGCATCACGTGGCCAACTCGACCACAGGCATAACAAGCATCCGAGCCTCGGCGACACTGACCCGAATGTAACTTACCGCATTGATCGCACCGTGGTACCGGCGGTCTCCTCTGGCTAGAATCACCACGATACTGGGAACCTGAAGCTCCCGAACCCTGACTCGGCCCAGAATAAATAGGACGATCAAACTTTCGGCCCGCAAATCGAGGAGGTGCACTAGATGCAGACTGGCCTGAATATCTGGAATATTGCTGCCCCTGGCCTCCTCTGTACTCACTGCTAGCACCCGCTGATCTAGTCCTTTTACCGTGTCCCCTATCCATATCTCGCTCTCCCCTATGCGGTTGTTGTTGCTCCTCCAGGTTCTGGGCATGCGCTTGAATACGCGAGATGTCCATCCCTTCCAGTAGCGAAGCTGTCAAACAATCTTTAAATAAGTGTGGCCCTAAGCCCCTCACAAATCGATGTACCCGGTCTCCCATGTCTGCTACCATGGCCGGAGCATATCTAGCCAATGAATTAAACCGGAGACTATATTCCCGGGCACTCATATTCCCTTGCTTAAGATTCAAGAATCTATCGGCGCGAGCCCGACGAACCTCAGGTGGCAAATAATGCCGAATAAAAGCATCCACAAACTCTTGCCATTTTGGGGGAGGTGCATTTTCCCCTCTTGAAGAAATCCAATTGTTATACCATAAAACAGCTACGTCCCGGAGTCTATACGAAGCCAACTCCACGGACTCGGTATCAGAAGCATGAATAATTCTCAACGTCCTCAATACCTCATCAATAAAGCCCTGCGGGTCTTCATCCGGTTTCGATCCAAAAAATTTCTGGAGGATTTAAGCTCATGAAATCACGAGCTCGGGCACTAGTCGCCCTATCACTTGGACCTGCACTCTGCCGCTGAGCCTGCGCGGCAACTAACTGAGTTAGCAATTGAACGGCATCTCGTAAGTCCTGATTTGGAGCAATAGGGGAAGGAGCTGGGGCCCTCTCATGCTCCTCTGCCGCTGGAGGGATAGGAGTGGGAGTGACATGCGAGGGAGTAGCACTCTGAGCCTCGCCATGTCCCAACTCAGCTGGAGGTTCTCGGCTGGTGCCTTCCCCGGCGGCATTTAATATTGTGCGGATTTTCTTCTTTCTTCGCGGCATCGCTGAAATCATAACGCACAATTAGAATAAAGGAAATCTTACATTATGGCTCTATCGCACGATCTATGAAAAGAAAGACGGTCATTATTCCTAAATGCCCCGCAGCCTCTTGTTTATAAGTGTGGCGCGCTTCACACCCATAAACAAGACTCTACTGGACACGGCTCGTAGACACACCCTAGGACAAAACTGCTCTGATACCACTTTTGTCACGACCCGCCTAGTGGGCCATGACGGGCACCCGGAGCTGACTACCGAGCACCACACATCATACTACTATCGTCTTAACCTGTACACATATAAACTCCATAAAACATGTACATATATATATATATATATATATATATACATATATACACAAGCCCAAACAAAAGAATAATATACAAAATATACATCGAGGGTCACATAACATCCACTACCCACACATGAGTATCTACGAGCCTCTAACTGAAACTCTGAAGTCATGAAGACGGGACAGGACCCCGCCATATCCAAGTATATACACAAAAGAATATATCAGAAACGGCACCTCCGGTCTATGGAAGTGCTCCTGTGCAAGCTGATCTGGCTCCTAGGAAGCTGGGTCGTCTCCCTGTCTACCTGTGGGCATGAACACAGCATCCAAGAAGAAAAGGATGTCAGTACGAGCAATGTACTGAGTATGTAAGGCATGCATCATAAAATAACAAGGGAACAAGAAGATAAAATAAAGATAAGAAGATAACCGGTGACTGCTTGCCTCTTAAGGCGGAGTCATGCATGCATACTCGTAAAAATATCATCATATCATGTATTGCTGCGGAACGTGCAGCCCGATCCATATATCATCATATATCAATATATTGCCGTGGAACGTACGGCCCGATCCATTACCCATATAGCCCGCGTCCGGGATGATATCATAAGATACCATCGATCGTGGCTATGCGTCTATAGCGCCTCACCTTTCCCCATGTCCCTATATACATATACATATACATATCATATACATATATAATATAAATAGCATGCATGAGAGCCCAAATAAAAATGCGCTTTATCGGAGTGACGTAAGGTCGTGAACCTCCGATTACATTATGGCGTTATCCCCATCGCTATGTCTCACCTTGAAGGAACTAATATCATGAGGTGAGACAACAACGAAGAATAGCATCAATGAAAACATAAACATAGAAACTTCGGCATCCTGAAGTCATCATTGCCATCTTTATCATTATGGAACGTATCTCGTAAGAAGTTCTCAAAGTTCTTCAAACTTCATCTTTAGGGATGTAAGAAGGTCATGGAAGTATAGGGAAGAAATTATGAAACAAGAGTCATGCCTTTGAAGGAAAGGGGATAGCCTTACATACCTTTGTATCTCCTTAACGATGTCGACTAAGAGCTCTCCTTCCGGCTTACAATTCTACATACAAAGGGTTCGTACGAAGGTTAGATTGTTGAAGGTATACTTAAGCTTAAACTAAAGCGAATAAGGCTAAAAAAATTGGCAAAGCATTTCGTTTGTTTCAACAACTTTCCCTCAAATAATAAAACAACTCCCAAACAATACAACGACACCCATAATATCATAATACGTAAATTTCCTCAAGTTAAACATTATTCAACTTCCAAATTCACTTCCGAGATCCTCCATGACCATAACTATAATACAGCTTCATGTCTATCGTTCACATAATACTTCCTCAACATCATTAGCACCTTTCATAATAAGGTTATACTCATATTACACCATGAACCATAACTCAAACTACTTTTCGAACCAACATACCATTATTTGCATACTTAAGCTCATATTCCATACTTGTTTCTAATTCAAGTTCTTCAACTACTCAACACCATCATTAACATGAAATAATCGTAAAACTCACCTTTGATTATGTAGAGATGATCTTTGGATGAGAATACTCCACTTGAGAAGAACTCCACTTCAATACCAAAGAGATTCTCAACTTCTATCAACCCTTAGGAAGCATTCACACCCTTGATTCTACCAACTTTTGATGTTTGATCCTTGATTTCCTCTCTTGGATGTGTGTTAAGGTGATATGGAGAAAGTTCTAGAGGTTTTAGGAAGGTTGGAGAAGTGAGAAGTGAGAAAAAGAAGAGAAAACCGTGCATATATAAAAATTGAACTCGGACCCGACCCGAAATATACGGTCCACTATACGGACCGTACAATTTATACGGTCCGTATATTGGACCGTATGTTTCCTCCAGAAAATCACCCTTCACTGGAAGGGTTCTACGGTCAGGTATACGGGCCGTATAAAATATACGGTCCGTATATATGACCGTATAATCCCCAATTTTTCCGAATTCGTTCTCGTCGCTTCGTTTGGTCTCGAATCCTTATGGAACCTTCTTGGTACTTGTGTAACACATCCTTAACGATCTAACGGACATTATAACTCATCCTCAAGACCTTACTAAATATTCGTTAGTTCGACACCCATGAAATCCTTCCCAAACATAACTTGTACTCCATTTTCTTGACGAACCTAGTTTCACCAAGTCCTATGACTTAAAAATCTTATCGTATATACATTAAGGCTGCCAATCACCCTCTTGTAGTCGTGAAGGTCTCGTGTCCGACTTAACTGACGTTAGTCTATTCACGACGCAACGACATGAAATTGCCGAGGTGTAACATGATATCCCATAAGTCTCAGTCATGAAAACCCATAATGCTTATAAACTGTTAATACTTTATATTCTATAAACAATCCATGATTCCATGTCTTAGAATAGTAATGCTTAATATTTCATGTTATGAATTGCAGTCCGATTCTCAGTTCCATGAGATAAATTTCTAAATAATGAACACATGTTATGGGCTCGAGGCCACATGTTATACACTATCATTTGAGCCTGAAGCCACAGTTTATGTGCACTTATACTTGGACCCGAGGCCACAAAATTGTGCACTTATGCTTTGGTCTGAGGCCACAGAAGTGTGCACTTATAATTGGGCTCGAGGCTACGGAATTGTGCAATTATAATTGGGCCAGAGGCCACAGTAAATTAACTCAGATAAATAAGTGGCTTCCTCTATATTCCGTAAGGGGTGATTGTGATTATGATCCTCATGTTCCGTTCAGTTATCCTTATGTTTCGGTTTCCGGTTTCGATTCGGCTTTCGTGTATATATATATATATATATATATATATATATATATATATATATATATATATATATATATATATATATATATATATATATCCGTTTGTGATTTAGGCTTCCCATTCCCCCGAGCACCCCATAACTATTTATTCTTTTAGTTGTTTTTATATACGAGTGTTATTCCATAGTACTTTCGTCCCTTTTGCTAGGGGCGCTTCATTTCACGATGTAAGTACAAAGACTCAAGGAGGCAAGACTTCTCATATCAACTAGTTGGTGAGCCCTACTTCATTTGGGGTATTATTTGTTCTTTCAATCAGTATTGAATAGTCGAGGTATGTCGGGGCCTTGTCCCGATAAACAGTTAGTTTTCTTATTCACGTTAGAGGCTTCATAGACTAGATTAGCAGTGCAGTAAGTGTTGTTTAGATATTGTGTTAGCCATAGTGGCTATGTTTTACATTCTCAACTTATTTCCGTATTTCTATTAAAGAAAATATTCAGATATTTCAGTATTCTTATTTATAAGATTAAGTCAGACTTTTAGTAGCTCAACATGTTTATGAATTATATTCCGTACAGTCATGTTTCAGAGTAAAGTTTAGTCATGTTGGTTCGCTTGGTCCAGTAGCTAAGGCACGGGTTGCTGGTCCGCCGAGATCCGATCATTCGGGATGTGACAATATCATTAAGACATTCATTACAAATGAGAAAGATTCCTCTGCCACTATATATAACCAAAATATATTCTTGAAATTCATAAGTAAAAAACAAGATTTTGGACATAGGGAAGAGATTTCTGATTTGGGATAGAGAGAGAGAAAGAGAGAAATATAATTTGATGTTACAAATGATACTTTTAGGAGTTTATATAGGATTAAAGGTTGAAGGAGGTCATCAACGAGAATATGATCTGTGATTCAATACTTATTAGTCAACTACTGGCTCCCATTGGCCCACGGCATAGCCCATTATACCAACTCAACATTGAACCCTTATGTCTAT
>NW_026725324.1:0-7747 GCF_029784015.1 Lycium ferocissimum
ATCTGTACATATGTTATATGATTTTGTTATGCATGATCTCACCTACCGAGTCCCCTTATCGGAGGGCCGACACGACATAAGTTCATATGATGTTACATGATACGATATGCATCACTTACGCTGCACTATGTTTTCGAGGTCTCGGACAAAGGTATTACTTTTGTACTTCCTGGACTCGACTATAGCTTCGTCTTCCATGTACGTACTCCTATTCTGACTATGATTATACTTATTACTTTTTTCGCTGCATACTCGGTACACTTTCCGTACCGATTCCCCGCAACCGGGGGTCAGCGCTTACGCGGTACAGACGTGCCGCGTGATACGCCGCCGATTGTAGGACATCGGTTTTGCCCAAGAGCTCCTTTTTGATCACGGGCCGATACTTTTGGTATATATCTTCGTTGTTTGTCTCCTTGTACATATGGTCATTTGGGTACGGCGGGGCCCGTCCGTCTTTGATTCTCGTCTCCGTATGTTGGGGCTCGTAGACATGATTGTGGGTTGTGGGTTGTCACGGTTACGGTAAGGAGTACGAGTACGCGATCCGAGTAATTCTCGTTTACTATGATAGCCTTAACGGCTTCGGTATTGTGTTTAAGTATGTATATATGTATATGTATGTTCGTGCGATGTATCATATATCGGTATGAATTTATGTATGTCTAAACGGAATTTAGCTATTGGTATGCCGGATACATCGAGAAAGTACGTATGGGTGTCCAGTTAGGACACCAGTCGCGGCCTACGGGGTTGGGTCGTGACACGTTATATGTTACGATGATATGGGGGAGGTGGCCAGGATGGCATATGATGATTCCCTTTTACCGCGTCCTTCCGCTGGGCGGGGGCACGTTGCATGTTCATGCATATGATGGTTTTATTTACCGCGTCCCTCATTAGAGGGCCGGGGCACGTTACATGTACATGTTATATTTGCATATTATGATTCTACTCACCGAGTCCCTCAAATGAGGGCCGGGATACGCTATATGTTTTTACGATGATTTTATAACATTGATATGCATGATATATGTTTTCAAAAGCAAGTCCTATGATTGTTTGTACTATTTACTTCGGTATGATCCCGCTTATTATGTTTCATGCTTTACATACTCAAGACATATTCCGTGATCGACCCCGCTTTCTGGGGTCGCGTTTCGTACGCGCGAGTACGCCTGTGTGAGTCGGAAGATATTAGTAGAAAATATTCCCGGGATTGGCGAGCTTCCATTTGCTCCGGAGTGCGCCAAGTCGCAGTATTATGTTATGGTTTCATGTTCCGTGTTAGAGACTTTGCGTACAATGTTGTGGGTATAGATGTAGGTTATAAGCGGCTATGTAAGCCGATGTATTATTACGCATTGTATTATAAGTTTCATAGGTTACAAATTTTTTATTTGATTTGAAAAAGATGAAAAGTATGTTTAATTTTCCAAAAAGCTTCCGTTATGTATTTATGTCTTGGCTAAGGGCCCAATATGATTATGAATGTCACAAGAGTCAGCGGGTTCGCTCGGTCCTAGGTAAGGGTCGGGTGCCCATCACACCCTATCGGATTAAAGGTGTGACACTAGCAACATCAATAATTAATTCAAAACGCATTCTAACGTTAGCAACTCGTTCTACATAACTCGACAACATTCCATTTATATCCAATTCAACTACATACATTCAAACCAACATCAACGCTCACATGTTCGAGCCTAATCCGAGATCATTCAAATGAGGTTCAAGAACATTTCAAACAATGCGCACAATATTCAAAACAACCCAATCAATATACTACTTCACCCGAAACCCTCCATTTCCAATAGAAACAACAACAACACATTTCTTTCTTCCAAATTCATGAACTACACCAACAATCCACACATTGACAACATTATTCCCATAAATACAAGAAACTATCCTAAAATTCCATTAGCTTCTACAACTAGTCACAAACGACTGTAACTTCAATTTGAACCATTAAACTTTCATTTTCATCATAGAACCCACAACACAACAATCCAAAAATACTAAATAAAATTAGTTCTTCACTCCTACACAACACAACATAAACACGGCTACAACTTCCACACCATAATTTCATGAATTTCATTCATTTCCACATACTACAACATGCACAAACCATTCATAACACATATAAAAGGAGATTAATCCTTACCTTTTCCACTTCACTTCTCAACTTGTCTAGGGTTTGTAACTTTTAAAATTGATGCTTTGCTTGCTCCAACAACTACTCCACGTTATGAGGACCTTCCAATTGGTAGGAATGCTAGGAGAAAATTATTTTTCTTGGTCAATATTTTGAACACCATTTTCGGCCAAGCCATGGCCGGAATGGTTCCTCCTCTTTTTCTCCAAGCTTCTTGAATTTTCTAAGGTTGAAAAGATGAGTTTTGGTCTTTCTTAGTCATCTCTTGTGTATATATATATATGTCCCCTACAATATAAGGTGAACACATGTCCCTCTTTATGGCTTGAAGTAATTGGCCAACCATGGGTGGGTCCCACACCAACCCCACGGCCATATGGCCATTTGGCCATTTCATTTAATAATTTTTTTCCAACTTCTAGCCCCAAGTTTCCTTAATATTCCCATCCAACAAAATTCATAAGCATCTTGTGCATTACATAAAATCAAAAAAAAATAGCCTTGCCCATAATTTGTCGCAACTAACTTAAATATTCCCACGTACAAAATACGGGATATAACATCCTTCCCCCTTTTAGAACATTCGTCCTCGAATGTTAAATTAGTCTCGTAGAGTCTTATAAGGATCTCAGGGGGTTTCCTTTATTACTATGACATGTAGTCTCGTTTATCAATCGTATCTCTTCTTCATCCCCACTTCCGCTTCTCAAACCATCTCCTTCCTGTTATCATTCCGCCACAGTACCTTAACAAAAGCCACGCCTTTACCTTACGAATAATGTAATAAGGTCCAATACATATCGGGTTAAACTTCTCCTTCTTGTCGAATCTCATTACACCTTCCCTGGGTGATATCTTCAAGCATACCCACTCGCCAATCTGGAATTCTAAGTGTCGATGCCGATTGTCGTCATATGATTTCTGTCGTCCCGTAGCTGCTAATAGCCGTCCCCTGCTTTAACTATCATCGCCTCATATCGTTAAAGAATTGGCATATAAATTTACCCTCTCAAGTTAGTAACAGCCTAGTCGATCATCTTGCTTAAATCATCTTATAATCCCTTTACTCAACTTGTAACATTCTAGGCACATTATCTTGTGTCGTCTCTTTATATTTAATGCAAACCCTTCTATTGGCCCTTTGCTCGCATCCTCGCTCTCAACTTTCCGGTCACATATGATGTTGCAATCTTTACACGAATATACGAAGGTGCTCAAATTAGCCCCAAAACAATACCTTAGCGTGGCTTCACTAATTCTTATGTTTTACCTTGTCTTCGCCTCTCTTATCTTACAACCGGTATCGGGGTAGGTCTTTGGTTCAACCATAGCCATGTCCTGTTTGTCCTCAGTACTAACTCCGTCTCGGTAATTTAGCTTAACCCACCTTTACATCTTTCCTGAATGCACCCAGAATATTATCACCGTATTGTTACTACTGAATCCAAACTTTTCTCATTAAGTATTTGCTTGGTCTCACCCCTAGGTGTAAATATTCATGGGTAGCATAACTACTCTTGTACGACTTGTATAAAGTGTATTCAATCTTAGTCACGGTCTTTCCTTCTCCTGGTTCATGCTACTTCACATATTCCCTCCGTACCAACATTCGCTTATAGCCCATTTTGTCATACTCCTTTCCCTTCCTTTATTCACTCCTTTGATTTTTTCGCTTCCTACTATGGAAGGTCTTCTATCTTTCCCCCTTGCTACTTATAGGTCGCAGTATCATTAGCGAATAACTCTATTGTCCACATCTTAGCCTCTAACCCATTATAGCAGTATTATTTTTCACAATGTCTCCATAAGTTACTCGTTACCTTCCCTTGTCGTATTCTCTCTTTTTTCTAAGCATCCACTTTCCAATGTCATATCATTCACGGCCTTTACAAATAATTTTCAACACTGTCTCAAATACCATTAAAGCTTCTACCCATTTATCGGCTTGGCTTTCGGATCCTACTAACTTGTTTCAAGAAGGAATCTTACTGTGGCCCAAGCATCCATATCACATATTGTAGTGTCGATTGTCTCCATTTTACACTTGCATCTCGCACCCGCTTTCCCCTTGGGGCGGTGTACTCATACTATTACCCGATTATACCTTGCCCTATGTCCGTGTTTCCAACCTCAATTAGGCGGCGCTTTTATTCCGACATTTTGATCCCCTTGCCTTCCATCTGCTCACTTTCTTTCTTTTCCAAATATCATTGTATTAGAACTTTCAAGCTTAACCTATAGTGAAAACAGCATCAGCTTGCCTCGTAACATTTGTGCCATCTATATATTGTTTCTCACTTGAACTTCGTTACCCTGTCCGATTAATGCCTTCCATATACCGCCACGTTGGTTGCCGGAATACACATATCGTCGATATAGCCATGTACGGAATATCTTGTGCATACCTATGTACATATATAATTTCCACTGGCTTGTTTACAAAATATTCCCAAACGCTATTCAGGCTCACCCTAATTCTAGAGCTGTGATGCACCCTCTTTCTCTTTACCGGTCTGATGCTTGCCTCGTCCTACGCGATCTCTTAAGGTTTCGCCCCACGCCGCATACTCTAATTTTCCTTAGGCTACTCTAGCTTCTTATTTGCTTCTTATGCCTGAATTTGTAAGACTTCCAGAATACTTCCCAGGGGGTCACCCATCCTAAAATTTCTCTCACTCCAGCACGCTTAACCTTGGAACTCTGATGAAATACGATGCTTTAATGCTAGTATGATCGCATCCACCTCACCGCATGACCTTCGTCACATAATCTGGAGTAAGTTGAAGTCTTAACAAATTTCAAAACGTTCTCATAACACATCTCCCTCCGAATTAGAAAGGGTCTCTTACTCTTTTGACTCCACAATTGCTATTTTAGCCCTTTTTCAATCCTCAATATTCACTTTTTCACCTATGGATATGACTACCTTCCGTCCTAGACTTCCAGATTCCCAATGGTGAGGAACATACCTTGATCGCCGTTACTTATAAATACTTGGTTATCGGCCTTTGGATTTCTGTCCTCATTTTACCTCGTTCCTCATCCTTTCTATAACCGAGTCTTTCACGTTCCCGTCACTTATAGTACTCGTATCCTTGGCTACACATGTCATGGTCTATTACTACATTGTTATCTCGCTTTCTTCTTATTTCCTTCTTCCAATTACCCTTTCTCTTCTTAGGCTCACTATCATTTCCGTTATTATATAACCCTTATTCCAAACTTGAAAGACTCGTTCTATTCGTTATCCCGAACTTGATAAGCCTTCCTTATTCGTTCTATAGCTCGCTTTTCCGTTTCACACTTGCCTTTATATTCTAGCTACATAGATCACATCATAGCTTTGGCCACTTTCTCACTAGGCTTTACTTATTTTCATAACAATCCTCGTTATGTTCACATTATATCTTATTCGTAATCAATCCTATAATGTGACACTTCTTAACCCTTTACTCTTTCTGATCGACTTTATCCTTAATATCTCACAAGCTGTCTTATCAATACATTCATATCCATCACAATTCTTTTCCTCTATACTCTTGTCTTAATCATACTATTACTTCTTCTAACTATAAGCTCGTCATAATTCATCCCTGCTTATCAATTCAGTCGGTACCTTAATATAACTCTCTATCAAGGTTTGCCAGCCTTTTCTAAATCATCTCTTAGTATCACAAGCCCTTTCCAATTTCTTTGTACCATATCGATATCGACCTCCTAATTGCTATCACCATCAATTCAGCAGTTAACTTCTTTCTCGATGTCGGCCGTACTCGTAGCTTGGTCAAATCTTATCACTACTATTGGCACGACCTTTCAAGTCATATCACAGACCTATATCTCATTCTCTTTTTATTTCCAGGAAAATTTCGGCAGAGTTTCCTCTGTAATTGTTACTATCTCAAAATCTGCACGCAGGAAATACCAACAATGCCTCACAAGGCCAACATAGGTATATATATATATATATATATATATCATATCACAGCCACACAGGGCTCCCGATGTCAACAACGATACGAAAATGATGAACATACCTCGTATGCCTGGCTTTCAACCGCGCCTATTACACTTTCTTGTTTACTTTCCCGTTAATCTTCAACTTGTATTTCAATCGTACTTCAATATCTTATCCGACATATATCTTTCATACCTTTGCTTACTGCGTGCTTTGTAACTTCCAATATCGCTAGTCACTTTCTTCGTCGATGCCATTATTCTCGCCGAAATCAAAGGTTAGTATAATGAGTTTCATTTCCTATGACTTGGCTCCATCTCACGATCTTAGATGTGAAAGAAGAGTAACCACCTTAGATGCCCGTAGCCTCCCGTTTATAAATGTGGCGCGCTTCACACCATAAACAGGACTCTGCGGACACGACTTTGCGGACAACCCCTAGGACGAACTGCTCTGATACCAATTTGTCACACCCTAACTTTCCATAGGGCATGATGGGCACCCGACCCTTATTTAGGGCCGAGCGAACCCGCTGACTCTCGTGATACTCATAATCGTACTGGGCCCTTAAATCATGACATGAGTGCATAATGAAATTTTTTTCAAAGAACAACATGATTTTCGTCTTTCTCAATCAAGCAAAATCAGAACATATGAAATCGTAACATAATGCGTAATGATACATCGGCTTACGAGCCGCTTACAAGACGTACATGTTACATACGTGACTCGTCTCGCAAAGTCTCTAACATAAACCAAGATACCATAACATAAATACTCCGACTCGGAAACACTCCGGAAGAAATGGAGCTCGCAATCCCGCCGGAACATGTACGCTAATATCCTCTACTCATTTGGATACACTCGCGTGGCATGAAACGCGACCCCCGAAGGAAGGGGGGTCGGTACGGAATATGTACCGAGCATGTAAAGCATGAAATACGAAACAGGGTCATGCGAAATAAGGAGTATAGAGAATCATAAGGCTTGCCTCGAAACATAAATCATGCACGTCAATATCGTAGTACATATGTATATACACAACGTGTCCCGGCCCTCTAGTGAGGGACTCGGTAGATAAAATCATCATATCATGTATATATAACGTGCCCCGGCCCTCTAGTGAGGGACGCGGTAAATAAAATCATCATATCATCATGTCATCATATCATCATGCCATCACACACACACACACACACACACATATATATATATACCGTACCCGGCCCTCTAGTGAGGGACTCGGTGAATAGCGTGTCCCGGCCCTCTAATGAGGGACTCGGTAAAGGAGATGTTATAGCCCGTATTTCGTACGTTCGGATAATTCGGGATAATTGCGAGAAGTTAAAGGCAAGATTATTTCCAAAATTATTTTAATGTACAAGTTGGTTATGAATTATGAACATTGGTAGTATGGAAATGTTGGGAGAGGCCCCGAGGGTAAAAGAGAAATTTGCAAAATGGCGGGATGAAAATAATGTGGAAGGCTAGGGGCAAAATAGGTAATATTGAGGAAAGTCGAGGGGCAAAATGGTAATTTCACACGAGGTTCGAAGATTCCCAAAAGGGGATATTGGCCAGTATGGAAACATATATAAAATTTGCCTAAGAAGACTTAGTCTTCCAAC
>NW_026725325.1:0-6723 GCF_029784015.1 Lycium ferocissimum
GGGTTCGTTTTGATCATTCGGTTGAGTCCGTGATGGTGTCCGATATGTGTGTGGTTACTTACGATCTCGCTCGTGCGTCTCGTGTTACCTCTTTCACCGGATCCCGGCCGGTATATGATCGTGCGCACTATGATGTACTCGGTGTTATGCCGTGTTCGGTTCCCGAGACCTCGCCATAGGGTGGCCTAGTTCCGTTTATGTGGAGTTATGCCGTGATATGGCTTATGATGTGTTGTGATGATGTGTTGTGTTCTAGGATACGGAGATTTGTAAACTTCGGTGTTACGCCGTGTTGTGGCGCCGGATAGCAGGTGGCGACCACGTTCGTCCACGGTCCCATGGACCGCATTCGGATATGTGATGATGTATGATGAGTTTGTTTTTCGATGATGAGTCTCGATCACCGATGATGAGGCAATTCCCACATCGGTTATTGTTATTCCATATGACAGATCACGATGCGTTCGGTATGAGTATGCATGATTTGTGCGTCGAATGTAGGTACTTGGGTAGTTGGGTTATTACGACTTCACTTTCTGTATTTCCCACCTCGGTTAAGACCTCGTCTGATGTATGCTATGCTTTACATGCTCAGTACATATTTCGTACTGACCCTCTTTCTTGGGGTCGCGCCATGCCACGCAGTACTACGGATGAGTCGGTGATGCCAGCGTGAAGATGCTCAGCCGGATTGGCGAGCTCCCATTTCCTCGAGTGCCGCCGAGTCGAGTGCTTTGTATGGTGTTTGAAGTTATGACAGAGACTCTGCGTACGTTGTCGAGTGTATGATATGTCGGTTTGTTTGTAAGCGGCTATGTAAGCGGTGTGTTTGTATGCATTATGCTACCGATGTGTTTGGCAAGCGGTTATATAAGCCAAAGTAATCGTTATGCCTTATATTACGCTTTTCATACGATGTGCATTTTATTTGGTTTTAAAACAAAAAAAAAAAAAAAACGAAAGGCATGTTTGTTTTCTGACAAATTTTCATTACGTGCGTATGTTATGTTTTGTGGGCCCAGTGTGGTCGTGAGTGTTACGTTAGTTAGCGGGTTCGCTCGGCCCTAGGTAAGGGTCGGGTGCCCATCATACCCTATCGGAAATTAGGGTGTGACACCTTTTGTCGTTAGGACTCGCCTTTCGACCAACGTAATCACCAGGGAAAAGTCCTACGCATACATATATATATATACTCATCACCATTCTTCTTACAAACATTTCCAATCGCCTTTCGAACTTACCTAATTCTCAAGCGATATTGCGCTTTCTTCTTTTTCCCCATTTAATCCGCTCCCGATGCTCGCGCGACTTCGCAAAGGTGCGTGCCGCTTCACATACTTCCTTTTCCTTTAGGTCACCCCGCATTTCCATTTATTTCCTATGCTCGCAATTGTGAAATTTTCTTGTATCCTTCCCAGGGGGTCACCCATCCCAAAATTGCTCCTCTCCTGAGCACGCTTAACTTCGCAACTTCGACGGATTCTAGTCCCTTAATATCAGTATAATCAAGTCCATTTCCACACATGACCTTTATTACATAATTCGAGGCTAATCGAGGCCTTACAGATCCCGAGGCATAGTCACAACACGTCCTTTCTTGTACAATTACTATTTTACCCTTTTCGACCTTCGGTAGTTACCTTTGCAAATTCTCATTACTCGAAATTTGTACGCCGCAAATACCCATAATACCATACAGAATATACAGCTTCGTATCCCACTCTAACCATTCAGGGCCTTCTGTTTCAGGTAACGGAACAAATATATTCGAACTTACCTGTGTGACCTTTCCCGTCACCACTTACCATCTTCCATCATATGTAAAGCTTGCGCAAGGAATTTTATTTCTTATGACTTGGCTCTATCGCACGATCTAAGACGAAAGAAGGTCAACAATTCCTAGACGCCGTAGCCTCCGTTTATAAATGTGGCGCGCTTCACACACCATAAACAGACTCTACTAGACACGGTCTCGTAGACATTCCGAGGACCTAACCGCTCTGATACCACTTTTGTCACGACCCAACTCCGTAGGCCGCGACACGTGCCCTAGTTGGACACTCATACGTACCTTAACCTAAATTAGCAAAATATTACAATTAAGCAGAAATAATAACTTAACAAGGACAAGTGGGCATGCCGCACGAAGGCTGATAAGGCCGTCACAAAACATAGATAAACTCTAAACGTACGCAAATCTCACGAAACATATAGAGAACCCACACCACATGTCTACAGACCTCTACAGAACAAAACAAAATCATATGACGGGACAGGGCCCCGTCGTACCCCAGAATGAATATGTAACAAATGCAGCAGAAAACTTTTATACCAAAATACGGGCTCGGACAAGCAAGACTTCAACCAACTCGAGCGTACAACCTAGGCGGGCAAGTCGGCCAAATCAAACGTCCGTACTCGCGTGGCACGAAACGCGACCCCCCGAAGAAAGGGGTCGCACGGAAAACGTACCGAATATGTAAAGCGAGACCGTAATAAATACACATTAAAATCGGGACGTAATGTGCGAAAAACAAATGAGATGCATAGGTAATCGAAAATGCGTATCGTAAACCATAAGTAATGCATGCGAAAAACATATGTCAAAGCCGCCCCGCTATGGGACTCGGTGAACGAGTAACATAGGCGCCCGTCTCCCGGCGCCAAAACACATCATACTTTATTAGTGGAATATCTCCGAAACAAATCATAACATACCAAATGGCCATATCAGAACATAATCAACATATTTCAGCATAAGCGTACATGGCACATCATACACCATAACCCATGCACGTATATACCTGCCCCCTCACACCGAGGCGCGGCGAACAATGCAGAGACATACGCTTGAGAACATATCCTGGCCCGGCTCGGTGGGAAACATTCGAGGCATCCACGAGTGGAGTAGTGAGAAACTAAATGCAATAAAATACCATAAAAATTTCGCAGACTCAATGAGGCATAGCGAGCGACAAATCGAGTAATGAAATCGGACGCGGGTAATCATAGTACGTACCTTTCGGACATCACGATGAAGTTATGTCGTATTTAACATTCGGAGTCAAAGTACATATCAAAACGTTTCGTCGGACTTAATGGAATATTTAAAATGACTTTTGTTTAGTAGTTAAAACATTCCTTGAAAGCCGTCGAAGACAAATCGTAAATACAAAAGAGGAAAATCGGAAATAGTGGGCCCTGGTCAATTGAGGTGGCGGACGGAAATCATAAACATTAGGCTCGTAAAGTTGTCTATAAAGGTTTCAAAGCGATTCAAAATCATTTGCGAAAGATACGAAGGTTTAGGCACTCTTATATCCAAAAGCAAGTATTATGGTTCATTTGCGCCTCGAATGAATAGTACTTAAAATCAAACTCAAATTTCTAGAATGTAATTATCCCGAGGATCCGTTTTCGGCCGAATAGGTCTAGACGTGCCAAATAGAGAATAGGTAAGCTTTACATACCTTACGGATGACTTGCGCTCGCTTAAACTCGAATCCCGTTTCGTCGAAATGCAAATGGTCACCACACGCGCATTACTATTCATGAGACTTAGAATTTCCAATCTTGAATTAATACTTGTCTACTGAAATTCCGGCAGCACCTCCCCTATAAATACGACACCCCCGAGTTTCAACTCGGCTCAAAATAGTCAACAACAACCCAACAACAACACCAAGAACATCAACAACATTAACAATCACAACATAACACAATATAACACAACTAGTCAACTTTCCGGCATAATGCAATAGTTTCCATTCCGACTTCACATTTCCAAATTAATATCAACATGCTCTCATTCATTACGGACTAAGATCATTACAACATAATCGGAAGCATTCCATAGCATTTCTACAATATATCATCAAAATATACAAAATATACAAACTTTCCACCCAACGTCATAATTCATCCAACACTTCTAATTTTTTTGGCATACTTATTCATAACACATTTCCATTTCCGAATTCATCAACAACAATTCTAACTTGCACCTTAACATCTCATTATCAAATAACATGAAGTCATTCCAAAATGACATAACCTTCTACTTTTTATTACAATGCAAACTTAACCCATATATCCTTCATTTACATTGCAAAGATCACAACAAACACAATTAGCATGTTAAACAAAACAAATCCATCATTAATGCATCACCATATGTCCCACTACCACATGCAATTTTTCACATCCCTCCAATTTTCGTTCAACCTCCATTTCCAAAACAATTCCCTCAATCACCACAATCAAAATATAACATAAAATTCAACTCATTCTAACTACACCATATCTCATGCATTCGCCACATGCACACATACACCTTTGCCATGCAACTTCCATATTTCTATGAATTCTATTCATTTCCATATATTACAACACAAACCAATCTTCATAACATAATAAAAAGGGGGTGAATCCTTACCTTTTTCTCCAAGTTTCTTCACTTGCCTCAAGTATAGAATTGAGGAAACCAATGCTTATTCTTCCAAACCAATTGCCCCACGTTGTAGAGGAGGCTTGAATTAGGGGAATACAACAAGAACATAATTTTTTGGAAACAAAATTTGAGGGGACAAATTTTGGAGACCATGGCCTAATGGCCATGGTTATTCTCCTCCTTCTTCTTGCTCCTTTCTTTCTCTCGGAATTTTCTTGAACTTTCTTGAGCCTCCATGTCTCTTATACTAATTAAGTTGTCATGTGACCATGTCACATGACTTGAATCATGATTTGGGCCAAACCATGGCATGGCCGGCTTGACCCCCACTCTTGGAGCCCGACTTGTTCTTTCTTTTTTTTTTTTTCATTTCAGGCAAATTGCTTAGTCCATATTTTTGGTGATTCATGAAACCATTTTTCGACATTCAATTTTGCCCTTAGTCTTTTTCGATATTTCCACATCTACCGTTTTCCGCGCCAACTTATGAACCAAACAAAATCAATGCATTACATTATCCTTCACTTGTCTCGACAACCCCGAGATTCCCAAAGACGAAAAATACGGGTTATAACAAGTTTGGAGTTCGATTCCTTGGCCAGATACGCTCCTCATATTATAGCAGACATGGCTGATAGAGTACACCAGTATGTTATGGGGCTGGATGATTATTTGATTGACGAACATATGTCGATGGCTTCTCGGCTGGCATGGACATTGCCGCAGTACGAGCATACACCCGGGGCATGGAGGAGCGGCACGGGGTGTCGGCCGATAGGAGTTATGACGGGGAGCGGCCCAAGAGGGCCGGAGTCGGCGGGTATTTTTGGGGATTCTCGAGGTAGACCGCCGGCGGTAGAACGGCGGATATTCCTCCCGGCCAGCCGGGAGCACGCCCACCGCGGATTACGGGCGGGGAGACACGACGGTCTTTGGATATTCGGGAGCGAGGTCGAGCTCCGGGGCTTCGAGCTCCCACGGACGAGAGGCGAGTCACCGGTCGGTGAGGCCACCCTAGACCTCCGTGTTCTGCGTGGGAGACACCGCCTCGGAGAGTGCTATCGGGCTACGAGTTCTTGCTTTATTTGCGACCGTCAAAGGCCACCTTGGTGCCCGCGTGGGGGTAGTGCGGGTGGTGCGGCGCAGCCCTACCGGGTTCGGGGTCTTGGTTCATCTTCGTCGTCGGTAGCCATGCGCCTGCGGGCGCAAGGTATGCGGCACCGGCGGGCCGCGGAAGGGCCGCGGCGGAGCGGCCCGGTTCTGCGGTCCTTCGAACCGCATATGCTTTTGTGACCGTCGGGACCGGGGAGGCGTCGCCTAACGTGGTTACGGTACATTATTGATTTTCTTCGAAATTTGTATATGCATTGATTGATCTGGTTCCACTTTATCATATATTTCTCCTCTTATTCTTGATAAAATTGGGATCAAACCCGAACTAATAGAGCCATTTGAGGTAGCCACTCCGGTAGGAGATTACGTATAGCTAGGCAGGTATATAAAGATTGTTCGATAATTATCGTGATCGTTGCACTAAAGCGAGATTTGATAGAGCTAGATATGATCGAATTTGATATCATTATGGGTATGGTGGTTGGCTTCTTGTTATGCCAATGTTTATTGTCAAAAGAAATAGATCCCGTTTCCAATTCCCGGGAGTGAACCGATTATAAGTGGGCAGGTAATACGACAACGCCGAGGTAAAGTTTATTTCATACCTCGAGGCAAGAAAAATGATCGAGAAAAAGGCTATATTTATCATATGCATTTCGTGTACATGATCTAAAAGGCTGAAGCACGCGACTATTCGGTCCGTTCCGGTAGTTAATGAATTCCCGGATGTATTCCCGGACGAGCTTCCGGGTCTTCCTCACCGAACGGGAGATAGAATTCACGATAGATGCGGTGCCCGGACGCTCGGCCAATATCTGTGCATCCGTACGGAACGCAAGGCGGGAAATTAAAAAAAAAGAATTGAAAAAAAAAACGGTGAGAGATTTATTGGAGAAGGGCTTCATTCGACCCGGCCACGTCTGCAGGGACCACGGTATTATTTGTGAGAAAGAAAAGACGGGTCGCATTGCGGATGTGTATCGATTATCGTAATTTGAATAAGGTAACCATAAAGAATAAATACCCGCACAAGGATTGATGATTTATTTAATCGGTTGCGAGGGGAGCTAAATGTTTCTCAAAGATAGATGCGGTCGGGCTATCATCGAGTGCGCGTACGGGGCGAACGCATCCCAGACGACGTCGGGACCGATATGGAC